>NC_029775.3:107639941-107641548 GCF_000817695.3 Arachis duranensis
TGGAGGCACAAGTGGGCCAGCTGAGTAAGAAAGTCATTGAAACTTCTCCCAGTATTCTCCCAAGTAATACAGAAGAGAATCCAAAAGGAGAGTGCAAGGCCATTGATTTAATCAAAGTGGCCGAATGCATAAAGGAGGAGGAGGACGGAAATCCTAGTGAGGAAGACCTCCTGGGACGTCCTTCAAGCAAGAAGGAGTTTTCTATTAAGGATCCTGAGGAATCTGAGGTTCATCTAGAGACCATAGAGATTCCATTAAATCTCCTTCTGCCATTCATGAGCTCTGAAGACTATTCTTCCTCTGAAGAGGATGAAGATGTGACTGGAGAGCAAGTTGCTCAATACTTAGGAGCTATCATGAAGCTGAATGCCAAGTTATTTGGTAATGAGACTTGGGAAAGTGAACCCCCCTTGCTCATTAGTGAACTAGATACTTGGATTCAGAAAACTCTACCTCAAAAGAAACAAGATCCTGGTAAGTTCTTAATACCTTGCACCATTGGCACCATGAGCTTTGAAAAAGCTCTATGTGATCTTGGGTCAGGGATAAATCTGATGCCACTCTCTGTAATGGAGAAGCTAGGGATCATTGAGGTACAACCTGCCCTGTTCTCATTGCAATTGGCAGACAAGTCAGTGAGACAAGCTTATGGAATAGTAGAGGACATGTTAGTAAAGGTTGAAGGCCTTTACATCCCTGCTGATTTCATAATCTTAGACACTAGGAAGGAAGAGGATGATTGCATCATCCTTGGAAGACCTTTCCTAGCCACAGCAGAAGCTGTGATAGATGTCAACAGAGGAGAATTAGTCCTTCAATTGAATGGGGACTACCTTGTGTTTAAGGCACATGGCCATCCCTCTATGACGAAAGAGAGTAAGCATGAAGAGCTACTCTCAGTTCAGAGTCAAGAAGAGCCCACACAGTCAAACTCTAAGTTTGGTGTTGTGAGGCCACAACCAAACTCTAAGTTTGGTGTTAGGACTACACACTAAAATTGACCTGATCACCTTGTGGCTCCATGACAGCCACTGTCAAGCTATTGACATTAAAGAAGCGCTTGTTGGGAGGCAACCCAATTTTATTTATCTAACTTTTATTTTATTTTATTTTATTTTATTTTGTGTTTTATTAGGTACATGATCATGAGGAGTCACGAAAAAAATCAAAAAAATTAAAAATAGAGTCAAAAACAGAAGAAAAAATTTTTTCACCCTGGAGGTAGCGCAGACTGGCGTTCAACGCCAGTAAGATGCATCTGGCTGGCGTTCAACGCCAGAACAAAGCACCATTCTGGCGCTGAACGCCAGAAACAAGCAACATCCTGGCGCTGAACGCCAGGAATGTGCCTGGAGGAGACAAGCTGGCGTTAAACGCCAGCAACAAGCATGAAACTGGCGTTCAACGCCAGAAACATGCATTATATGGGCGTTGAACGCCCAGAACGTGCACCAATGGGCGTTTGAACGCCAGAATGATGCACGAAGGCATTTTACATGCCTATATGGTGAAGGAATGGTATTTCTTTTTCACCTCAGGATCTGTGGACCCCATAGGATCACCTCAGGATCTGTGGACCCCACAGGATCCCCACCTACCATATTCCC
>NC_029775.3:107641594-107642292 GCF_000817695.3 Arachis duranensis
CTCTTTTAATCCTAATCACACTCTCCTAATCCTAATCTCATTTCCCTCTTTCCCATGTCACACTTCCCAAAAACCTTCACCAATCACTTCAATTCCTCTTCCCAATTACCCCATTCACCATTCACATCAACCCTCTCTCCCCCATAACCCCACCTACCTTCATAAAATTCAAATTCATTTTCCCACCCATTCCCACCCAAATTGGCCGAACCTATACCCTCCCCCTCCCTATAAATACCCTTCCACTCTTCTTCATTTTCACACATCACAAACCCACATTCTCCCACATAGCCGAACCAACTCTTCTCCCTCTCTTCCCTATTCTCTTCTTCTTCTTCTACTTTTCTTTTCTTTCTTGCTCGAGGGCGAGCAAAATTTTAAGTTTGGTGTGGAAAAAGCCTAAGCTTTTTTTTTCATTCACCATCAATGGCACCTAAGACCGGAGTATCCTCAAGAAAAGGGAAAGGGAAGACAAAAGCTTCCACCTCCGAGTCATGGGAGAAGGAGAGATTCATCTCCAAGAGCCATCAAGACCACTTCTATGATGTTGTGGCAAAGAAGAAGGTGATCCCCGAGGTCCCTTTCAAGCTCAAAAAGAATGAGTATCCGGAAATCCGACATGAAATCCAAAGAAGAGGTTGGGAAGTCTTAGCCAACCCCATGCAACAAGTCGGAATATTGATGGTTCAAGAGTTCTA
>NC_029775.3:107643199-107643500 GCF_000817695.3 Arachis duranensis
ACAATACTTTTTGTTTTCTGAATGAATGCTTGAACAGTGCATATTTTTGATCTTGTTGTTCATGAGTGTTAAAATTGTTGGTTCTTGAAAGAATGATGAACAAAGAGAAATGTTATTGATGATCTGAAAAAAAAATCATGAAATTGATTCTTGAAGCAAGAAAAAGCAGTGAAAAAGCAAAAGCTTGAAAAAAAAATGGCAAAAAATTGAGAAAGAAAATGAAGGAGCAGTAGAAAAAGCCAATAGCCCTTAAAACCAAAAGGCAAGGGTAAAAAGGATCCAAGGCTTTGAGCATCAATGG
>NC_029775.3:107644282-107644984 GCF_000817695.3 Arachis duranensis
CTGCACTCGAAATGGATTATCTGGAGCTACAGAACTCCAATTGGCGCGCTCTCAACGGCGTTGGAAAGTAGACATCCAGAGATTTCCAGCAATATATAATAGTCCATACTTTATTCGAAGATTGACGACGTAACTTGGCGTTGAACGCCAAGTACACGCTGCTGTCTGGAGTTAAACGCCAGAAAAACGTCATGATCCGGAGTTGAACGCCCAAAACACGTCAAAACTCGGAGTTCAACTCCAAGAGATGCCTTAGCTCGTGGATTGATCAAGCTCAGCCCAAGCATACACCAAGTGGGCCCCGGAAGTGGATTTATGCATCAATTACTTACTCATGTAAACCCTAGTAGCTAGTCTAGTATATATAGGATATTTATCTATTGTATTAGACATCTTTGGTCTCAGTTTTGTTTTATTCTTCATCCTAAGAGATCATTGATCACGTTAGGGGGGCTGGCCATTCGGCCATGCCTGAACCTCTTTTACTTATGTATTTTCAACGGTGGAGTTTCTGCACACTATAGATTAAGGGTGTGGAGCTCTGCTGTACCTCAAGTATTAATGCAATTCTATTATCTTTTATTCAAATCTCTCTTATTCTTATTCCAAGATATTCATTCGTACCCAAGAACATGATGAATGTAATGAGTTAGATTACCCTCATCATCATTCTCACTTATGAACGCGCGTGATTGACAACCA
>NC_029775.3:107644996-107645323 GCF_000817695.3 Arachis duranensis
TACATGCAACAAAGAGCTTGAATGTGTATCTCTTAGATTCCCCAACAGAATCTTCGTGGTATAAGTTAGATAGATGGCGGCATTTATGAGGATCCGAAAAGTCTCACCTTGTCTGTGGTATTCCGAGTAGGATCCTGGGAATCCGGAAGGTCTAACCTTGTCCGTGGTATTCCGAGTAGGATTCCGGTAATGAATGACTGTGACGTGCTTCAAACTTGCGAGTGCTGGGCGTTAGTGACAGACGCAAAAGAATCAAGGGATTCTATTCCAGTAGGAGCGGGAACCAACCGGTGATTAGCCGTACTGTGACAGAGTGCGTGAGCATTG
>NC_029775.3:107645374-107650448 GCF_000817695.3 Arachis duranensis
TTGCTTCATACCAACAATCTCTGTGGATTCGACCCTTACTCACGTAAGGTTTATTACTTGGACGACCCAGTACACTTGCTGGTTAGTTGAACGGAGTTGTGAATTCAACCAGTGCCATAATAAAGCTTTCATCTCAAAATAGTTAGAACATGGATCACAATTTCGTCCACCAGTGACCGTTGGTTCCCGGCGCACTTAGCTGAGTGGCATCTTCACTGGCAGGAGTGTGCGGAGCACATTTTACAGTTCGACATCGTGCCCGACCCCGGTCCCTCGCATGATTTCTTGACATGGTGGTATCAGCACGGAAAGAGATTCCTGTCACCGGAGATGTTATTGGGGGATCCTAGAGGTATTCCTATTCCGGATGAGGCGATGCAGAGGGGTGCAGGTCGAGTACCAGATATGGACCGAGTCAATGGACCGAGTTGACGATGTTCCTGACAGACGTCGTATTGAGAGGAGAGCACGAGTCGGGACACGTCGTAGCCAGCGTGAGTGGAATTGGGTAGATCATGCTATGGATGACGTCCAGGACGCAGTTAGGGGTGGCGTGAGACGGCGTGGTCGTGGAGGCAGGAGGAGGGTGCCTGCTGCTAGAGAGGGTGCCCATCAGCCTGGGGGGGTGCAGCTGGAGGAGGTGATGTTGCGGGGGTTGATAGGGCCCATCAGGGCGGGCATGATGGTGAGTGGCATGGATCTGGTATTGGAGATCCCACGACTGACACTGACGCTGGGCTTGGGGGTGGACCTCTTGGAGATTATTTCGTAGGTGTTCCCGGTGACGATCAGACCCTTCAGGAGAGTACTCCATGGGTGAGTCCGGGCTCGATGTTTCCAGACTTCATGACTAGTGAGGGCATTATGGCCGAGTTTGGTGGACCGCATTTCCTTGAGGATATCCGGACCATCATGCAGGAGGATGAGGCTGCACCAGGACGGGTTCACATGACAGGGACACAGGCACCGCTAGATGTAGATCTGAACAAGCCTGCCACGGTGCCTCCTGCGCATACTTTTGCCATGGGTGGGACGCCAGCATCGGCCCATACTTTGGGGTCACATTCAGTTGCTGGCCCGTCATCATCCAGACCGGTGCATGTTCCGCCCAGGACCCCGACACACCCAGTTCCGGAGGACAGCGACGACTCGATTGAGGATCAGGAGCCACTTATACGTAGGGGTTACAGGACACGGGTGCCACGCCGTTGTGGCACGGGGTCGCACCTATTTAGATGATTTATGGATTGTGGTGTATGTCGTGTTGTTATGTTTCTATTATGTACCTTCATTGTTGGTTATCAGTGTTATCTATGGTTTCCTTAATGTTTTTGTTCATCAAACAGTTACTTTGATGTTATGTTATGTATTATCAGTCATCCCATCAGATAGTGTAGTTTGTTTTGGTAACTAAATTCCATCATTATAAAGACATTCAACATACATATGTGGTACGAATTACAAGTTTCATCACTTATAGAATACAACTTAGTTTCACATACAACAATGGTTGCTAACTGAAATAAAATACATGTGCTGATGGTAAAAGAAATAAAAACAAACAAACCAACTCTCCCATTAATTCCCAGCAGTCATGCTGGGTCCTCCGGCGTGTGGACAACTACGACGAGTGTGCTCTGGCTGCCTGCAGAGGCCACAACTCTTTGGCCGGTTCGGATCTGCATCATCCATGTTGGTGCGAATGCGTGTGGATCTTGGATGACCCTCCCTCGCACGCCTCATGTTCGGATCCGGTATAACGGTTGGCCCGGCATAAGGTGGCCAGAAACCCTCCGGAATGGGTGGTGTAAATCCCATCTGATAGACACCGAAAACGGAACTAAGGCGATAGACCTGGTGGACGTAAGGCTGCCATGTAAGATGTGAATAAGCACAGTAGGCCAGTGCGTGAGGACACGGGAAATGAAGTGCTTGGAAGTATCCACAATCACAAGTCTTAGACCCTAGTGAAACCCTGTATGTACCAAGTGAGAATGAACCTGTCGGAGTCGTCTCAGCCACGGTGTACTCCGAGTTATCCCTGTCATAAACAGTCACCGTGAAGCACCTGGCTGTCTTTAGGCTGGCCTCGATACACTTTACTAAGTATTGACTGAATTGTTGTCCAGTACCCATCTGAGCCTCGGCCTTCCTACCTTTACGGACAAATAGCTCAGCCAACCTTCCGTATGTGGCCTTCACCAGCGAGCAAACAGGGAGGTTTCTTACCCCCTTCAGGATTGAATTGACACACTCCGAGATATTCGTCGTCATGTGCCCGAATCTCCGACCCTCGTCACAGTACTGTGTCCACAACGAATACTCAATTCGGTTCGCCCAGTCACACATTGCCGGATTCTCAGAGCGCAGAATGTCAAACCAGTAGTCGAACTCCACTTCGGTCTTCGCATATGCGGCATTAACGAGAAGCCTCCGGGCATCTTTTCCCTTGAACGTTAGTGCGAAATTTGCTGCAACGTGTCGAATGCTGAACGCCCGGTATACAGCCGGAGGTAGCCATCCCCCATCAGGAGCCTCGAGCGCTGCCTTGATGCCGTTATGCCTATCTGAAATAACTAACAAACCCGGTTGAGGTGTCACGTGCTCACGGAGGTGGGAAAGAAAGAAAGACCATGACTCAGCATTCTCACCCTCAACTAGTGCAAATGCCACAGGGAGTATGTTGGAGTTTCCGTCCTGTGAAATTGCGACTAGCAACGTTCCCCCATACTTGCCATATAGATGGGTGCCGTCAATACTCACCAACGGCTTGCAATGACGGAATGCCTCGATACAAGGGGAAAAAGTCCAGAACAGCCTATGAAAATAAGCCTGAGACTCGTCATGCTGTCCCCCAACTCGAACAGGGCAAGTCCGTAGGACGGCTACAGTGCCAGGCATCGTCAGCTGAACTCCTAACACCCACCGAGGGAGCTCGTTGTACGACTCATCCCAGTCCCCATATATCACGGCAACGGCCTTCTGCTTCGCCATCCATACCCTCCTGTACGTTGGCCTGAACCCAAAGTGTGCGGCCGTGGCATTTTGAAGCACCTTGATGTTGACGGCGGCATCAGCCCGAACCATCGGCATAATGAAGGTCACTATCACATGGTAGTCCAGACTCCTATGGTCGCTGGAGATGGAGGTGGCGAGACAAGTATGCGGTCCGTTGTACCGCTTCACTTCCCAGATACCCTTCCGCTGTCGGAGGCTCAACCGAATCAACCATGTGCACCCATTCCCAAACTCAGAACACTTTCCCACATACCTGCGGTAGTCAGACTCAACGACCTTGTACTGGACCCCTTGGCGGATGCTGTAAGTCTTCACACTCAATAGCGCCTCATCTTTATCCTGAAATTGTTGGCCAACCTGGAACTCCGTCATACCGGCAGACCCTTCCATATCTCTGGCGCCAAATCCAGAGGCCTGCAAAGGATTTTCGACCTGCCTCATGGCATCCATGTCCAACGATGAAAAATGAGGTGGGTACTGCTGTGTGCCAGAACTAGATCCACCTGTAGCCCTTCCCGGATCAGTAGTTCCAAGATCATCGCCGCTGTCATCAGCAATCATATCCGGCTCGACGTCATCGTCATCTGCGTCATCAAACAAACCCTCACCAACACCAGTCGGTGTAGGACAATGCACTTCGGTGGGAACATGTTCCGCATATCGAGCCTCGTCTCCAACAGTGCCGCTCAAATCAACGGCAAACAAAGGGGAGGCAACAGGCTGCATCGGTGGCTCAGACACAGGAACGGAGGATGAAGCAACCGCAGGTCTCGAGCTCGAGCCCGCAACCGCGGCTATAGTATTGGCATTCTGGTTCGAACCACCCGAGCTAGATACCACATCAACCAACTTTGCCAACAACTCTGGTGTCCTTACCTCGGGAAACTGCCTACGACAGAGAAACATAACCTGCAAGTCCTCATCACTCCCGATCGTGAAACAATCATACTTCACAGTATCATGAAGCATCGCCGTTGGAATGCGATAGAAAAACTTCTTAACCCTTTTAACTCCTTCGAGACCGAGCTTCTCCAGCACAGAGCTAACAAGAGCATCGTAGGTGGTTGTCGGCGTCACGATAATACATAGGGGATCATTATCAGTGAACTTCACGCCGGACCGAGTTTTCCTCTTAATCGACCCTCTGTGATGTACCAGCACTAGGAAACTATCCTCACTACCCATCTCACCTCTTTATTGAGAGCAACGTGAGTTCACAGCATATATATACAGCTCCGGTCATTGTAATTCGAATCAACTAATTTCACACTATATATATATAATTCGAATCAATTGGATTCGAATTACAATACCTACATAATTCGAAGCAATATGTTTCGAATTACTTCCTTGTTCGGCCTAACCTAGTAATTCGAATTAAGTTAATTCGAATTACTCTACTATAATTTGAAACAATATGTTTCGAATTACATTATTCTGTTGCATGCATGTAATTCGAGTTGATTCATTTCGAACTACATGAGAATTTAATTCGAAACGATTATATTCGAATTATATAGTAATTTGGTTCTGGTTGATTGCTGTCTAGCAATTCTGTTTGGTTGATTTCCGTTAATATTTCACTCCCATGGCTTAAACACGTTTTTTGCCCTAAGAAAAATGTATGAACAGAATTTAAATTTGATTTGAACTCATATNNNTAATATATAATTAATAATTTTTTATAATTTAAAATTTATATCAATTATACTGTGTTTTGAGTCCGTTCATGAGTTTGAGCGAATCATATTTTAAGTTTTGATGAGTTAAACTAGCTATGTTAATAAATTAATGTTTTTAATTGAGGTGAAAACCAAAATTTTTGCGAGTCTTAAGCTTGATTTGTTTCAACTTAATTCTATCCTCTTTGTAGATGTCAAAATTACGTGAGATACAAGTCATACGAGAAAATAATACGTGTGCTCTATATATCCTTTTTGACTTTTGAGAGCAATATCCTCCTTCTATTATGTTCAAATGGAATCAATTTCAGTCAGTTACATTAAAATATGCCATCAAATAGGCTTATGACTCATTATATATAAACTTGACTGAT
>NC_029775.3:107650622-107651584 GCF_000817695.3 Arachis duranensis
TTATGATATATTTAAATGTATTTAATAAAAAGATGTTTTGCTAAATTTAAATTATTTTAGAGGAGTTTTAAGCAATTAGTTTGGAGATTAAGAAATAAATAATAACAATAAGAGTTGTATTCAATATGTTTTATAAATAGATCAAATAGAATAATAATAAATTTATTATGTATGTCAAATAGTGTAAAATTTAAATATTTGTAACAAAATTTTTTTATAATTATGATTATAATAACACTTTTAATATATATATTTATTACATTATTTAGTTAGTAATTTATGTTTCAATGAATACTAATAATAGGTAAGAGCTTTTACTTTTAAATTTTCTTATTTTTTTAAAAAGATGATTGGTTAATTTCATATGTTGTTATGTATTTAAAAGTGCTGATGTGGTATTATTAGAAAAAATAAAATGACTAAATTTGATTGTATAGATGATTGGTATCAATTTTTATAGATTATAAATAGATAGATAAACATGGCCAAATATAATTAATTTTACTCGATAATATTAAAGGGTTATACTATATGTGTACAATAAAATCAGTCACTAAAGTTAGTCATCAGTATAAAATATATATTAAAATATAAATATACTATGAAAATAAATTAAACTACACATGTATTTATACACAAATATATTGATGGCTGATTTTAGTGACTGATTTCAGCATACAAATAGTATTTCTCAATATTAAATGGGTAATGTTAATAAGATAATAATAATAATAAATTATTTTAAATAATTTTTTTATTTTTTTTAAGGATAATTGGTTGATTCTCATATGTTATGTGTTTAAAAGTGCTGATGAGGCATCATTAAAAATTTCATTGTATAGATAATTGATATCCATTTTTATAGATTATAAATAGATAAATAAATAGATAGACATGGCCAAATGTAATTAATTTTATTCGGTAATATTAAATGAATAATGCTAAGAAGACAATAATATAAA
>NC_029775.3:107651678-107655237 GCF_000817695.3 Arachis duranensis
TTATTATATATTTATTACATCTAAATTTATTTATTTATTTTAATAATAATTAAAGAATACAAAATAAGAAATGAATTATATTAAAAAAATTAAATAAATTATGATTTTTTGTTGTTTATGGTATTTTTCAATCTGACAGGTAATAACTAATTCGTCGTAGATTTGAGCTTTAGTTAAGGATCTATCGCTGGTTAATGAGTTACTATATGCATCAAGTTGAATTCAAACCCTTCGTCACTTGGTTAAGCATACGAGTGAACTAATCACTCAATCCACCTACGTTGGTTAAATTATATATGACTCTCTTTAATTTTCAAATTATGACTCTCAAAAATTTAATTAGTATTAAATATGCCATTAAAGCCATATGAGTATATCAGTTATTATCAAATGAATGAAAATGGCCAATTATTGATGTTCTAAATAAAATGTGATAAATATGCAATTAACAAGAAAAGTATTTTCTGCATGTAAAAGAACTCAACTAAACACACTAACAATCAAGTGAATCAAAATGACCAACTCTACTGAACTGAATGTAAATAAGAATACATTTCTATTCTTATGCCCTAGTTACGCCAAAAAAAATTTAGAATAGATCGATCTACTAAACGAAACAACTCAATCCAGTAAACCTAAAATGCAACTAGGAAAAATGCGAGATTGTGAGATTTTAAATGAACAGTAATTTTTCTCATACCTTTTGCAGTCTCTGTTCTTGTTTTTGTTTATTTTTCTTCTTCCTTTTGATAAATCTTCTCGCGATTCCTTAGTAAAAGCAGTTTCCTTTCGAAGTTCTCCAATAATGGTTTCAAGGTTGAAGAAGGAACGGTTTTTTCATAATGAAGCGCGAATGAATGTTAACATTTCGCGAGTTTAGGGAGCGTGTAATACACGCTCATTTAATAGTATTGAATTTTTCTAGTATTAGACCAGTTTGGATGGACTTGGATACAAAATTATATGGATGTATAGCATGACTGTTTTACATATATAACATTTATAATTACATATTTATTACATCTAAAATTATTTATTTATTTCAATAATAATTAAAGAATATAAAATAAAAAATGAATTACATTAAAAAATAAATAAATTATGACTTTTTTGTTGTTTAAGGTATTTTTCAATTTGACAGACAATAACTAATCCGTTGTGGTTATGAGCTCCAGTTAAGCGTTTATTGCTGGTCAATAAATTACTGCATGCACAAGACAAAATTTAAATCCTCCATTACTTATTTAAGCGAACGAATGAGTTAATTATTCAATTAATCTTTCATGTACCTAATTGATTGAATACCGATAAGATGAAGGCTTTTACTTTTGTTCTTATCATTCTTTTTATTTTCTCCATTGGTATCGGTATATTTTAGTTATTCATTAACAAGATTTCATTATTTGTATCTTCTTATTTCTTATGTGCATGTTTGTTTTCTTTTTTGAAAACAATGTTATTTTACGTTTAATTAATTTTTCTATATTTATTAAAATTGCTAAAAATGAATTTATGTAAAAGATTCGATTTTATATAAAAAATTTTAACAGAAAAATTAATAATGATTATCTTTTATCTATAAATTTATATGCACATGCAAAAAGTTTTTCTTTTCAAAAAAAATAACAAATAGATACTACTGAAGGTCGGTTTGATTTGGTTTATATTTATATTTTCAATTTCTAGCATTTCACAGAAAAAAAAAGGTAAGAAATAAAATTTTAACTTCTTATTTTATCTTAAATAAAATCATAATAAACTAAAAATTATTATAAATAAAAAATAAAATTATTTCTCAAACCAAATAAACTCTAAAGATATTTTTGATTTGTATTTTTGTTTTTTGTTCTGAAGATTTTATGAAAGAAAAAAAATAAAAACAACAAAATCTTAATTTTTATTTTTATATTTTGTTTTCTTTTTTTTCTATAGAATTTTGAAACAGAAAATATTAAAAATAAAAACGTAAATTATATACATTCTTCAAGCATAGTTGAAATTTTACATCACAAGAACTAATGGTTTTATATGTTTGATGTGTAAATGTAAATGTATAGGCAATGAAAGATTATTAAAAGTATCAGAGGCAAGATTGTGTTATGCCGAGACTGAAGGACAGTGTAATCCAACAACACATGACGAATGCAACAGGGACTGTAAGAGAATATATGGAGAGCATGCAACTGGTCATTGCGATATTACAAGAGATTGTGTTTGCCGTTTCCCATGTTAAATTTGTAGTCCTAAATTTACAGCATTGTCCCTTTTGAATAAATAATTAAATAATGAGACTACAACATATTTATATACAATCTTATTCCGTCCATAATAGAGATAAAACTGTGAGGGTGTTAGTAGGGTCAAATTCATCATGTCAATCTATTTATCTGGCTTAAATAAGCGAATTTTTAATTTGTCATATATTAGACCACAAAACCTTTTTTAAAAATACTAAAATATAAAGGAACATTATTAAAATTCTCCAATAAAAAAGATAAAAAAATAATAAGAATAAAGATAATAAAAATTTATTTAATATTCAAGTGCATTATTTTTAAATTCTTTTAAAATATTATTTTTTATTTAATTTTTTAATTCATTTCTTTATCTTAGTTCAAAGTATTATTTATTATAATAAACATATAAGTTTGTCTATTTTTTAGCTAAGAAGGGTTATACCTTTTTAAAAGTCTTTTGTTAAAATGTTTGAGTCCAACAAAAATCAAAGATAATATTCAACTAATAAAATTAATATATTAGATTAAATAAAAAACTATCGGATAATTATAACTTTTTTTTAATTCTACAGTTATCTACAACGATGATAAATTTATTGGTCAAAAGTAATAATTTACAATATTTTTTTTATTTTATGATAGATAATAAAAATTTTACTAAGAAAAAATATGATATATTTTATACTTATTCTTTTATGTATAAGTTTCATTAAATATATTTACTCATGATCCCTCCAAAAAGAAGGTATAAAGTATTTTTTATTTTAATATTTTGATCATGTTGCATAATATATTTATGAAAAATGTTAAAGGATTAGCAAAATATATTATTTTTTAATTTGGTCATTAATTTTAATTATTAACTTAATTTTTTTAGTCTAATAATCTTATAATATATTTTTAGTTCACACTTTTAAACATTAATAATTAACTATTGACAAAAAAATAAATTATGTTACTCCTCTAGTATTTTTCTATGTTTATTATTAATACTAATATTTTGTCAAACACTTTGTATTTCTCAAATAATATTTTTATTGATTATTTTTATATAATACAAAAAAATTATAACTCAATAATCAAAGAATCTATAAGGAGTAAGTTATAATTGGGATGGACTAACTTTGATTCTTCATTATAATTGTGTAAGAAATACAAAAAATATAAAAAAGATAAAAATTCAAATGAGACGATGGTAATTAAATTCATAATTCCCTTTATTTATAGGCGTATATTTTATCTTTTTATCTATTAAATAATTATTCAATAATTTTTTAGTATTTTTAACTGTAAGGTT
This sequence comes from Arachis duranensis, assembly GCF_000817695.3. Taxonomy (NCBI): domain Eukaryota; kingdom Viridiplantae; phylum Streptophyta; class Magnoliopsida; order Fabales; family Fabaceae; genus Arachis; species Arachis duranensis. The sequence goes on from NC_029775.3 coordinate 107,655,213, forward strand.
AATTAACACTCTATAATATTTATGG
>NC_029775.3:107655857-107690247 GCF_000817695.3 Arachis duranensis
ATATGCTTTTTTATTTTTAATTGAGTAAAGTTATTTTTTTCTATCTGAATTGATTAGATCTATATAACACGATAATTTTTTATCTTTCTATTGTTAATAAATAATATAAGTTTTTCACACATAATTTTTTCTTTTTAAATGTTGAGACAAACACATTATCATAATAGAAGCATTATGTAAATTCATATATATATTTATTGGTTTAATGGGGTCCACACCTCTATATGTAGATCCATCCCTACATTATCCATTATTTAAATATTTATTGAAAAGGAGACAATGCTGTAAAAGTAAGAGCACAAATTTAACATGGATAATAACAAATACAATCTTCTATTGCATTGCAATGACCAGATGCTCGCCCTCCATGTATTCTCCTGCAGTCGCTGTTGCATGTGTTTTCTATACAGCCTCCTTCACTCTCTGTTTGTTGACACTCTCTTGCCTCTGATACTTTCAACAACCTTTCATTGTCTATGCATATTTACACATCAACCATATAAAACCATTAGTACTTTGATGTAAAAATTTAACTATGCTTAAAGAATATGTTTGCTTTGAGTTTTTTATTTTCTATTTTTAAAATTTTGTAAAAAAAAATATAAAAATAAGATTTTATTATTTTGGTTATTTTCTCTTATTCCATCATAAAATCTTTAAGAGAGAGAATATTAAATTAAAAATAAAAATACAAATAAAAAACATCCTTAGTATTTAACTATTTGGTTTGAGAAAATACTTTTTGTTTTTATTTTTAATATTTTTAGTTTTAGGATTTTATTGAAGAAAAAATGAAAATAATAAAATTTTATAAGTAAATAAACCTAAATCAGTTTCTAATTATTTTTAACAATATAAAAAACCATTCTTCTTTTTAATAATAAAATAAATTATAAGGCAAATAGTCTCATTTTCGTGCAACAGAATAAGAAAAATTAAACTTTATTTATTAGATAATTAAAACATACCGATGCCAATGGAGAAAATAAAGAGAACGATGAGAACATAAGTAAAGGCCTTCATCTTAATTCTTATTAGGCTGAGCAACCTTCACTCTTCAAGGTTGCCTTGTTAGGTACATGAAACAACTCATACATGTCTATCCATATATATAAGCCTTTGATGGCATGGAAGAATGCTAGAGTGCGTTATTAGAATAAAGTAAATAAAGAAATTGAGATGATGGTTAAATGATGGGAAAAAATAATAAATTTTGATGATCTTTTAATATTTTATTTATTTATTATAATATATTAAAATTAATTACATTTTACTAGAATAAGAGGAGGGTACTTCTTGTTATGGTACCTAATTAATTTTGTAATTATTTCATTATTAAAGTCAAACCACATAATTACCATTTTTAATAACGATAATATTAAAGAGTTAAAAGAAGTCAGAATTTATTTTATTTATTATTTATTAATTATTTTATTAATTGTCATAATAATTAATAAATGATAAATAAGATAAATTTTAATTATTTTTAGTTAGTTTTTTTGTTGTCAAATATTTTAGTTCTAATAACAATTAAAACTTTAAGAGGTTAATAAGTAGAATTTAATTTTAATAAATTGATAATATAAATGAAATTTACATGTATATTTAATTACTTATCATTATATTAGCAACAATAATTACTTTTAACAATTAATACCTGAATGGTCATTTAAAATAACGGATATATAATTGAACGACAATATAAAATAGTTTATACTCTCAGCATATCAAAATTAAATTCTTAATAAGTATCCTAAGGACATTAATTAAGATGAGAAAAAGATCCACTAATATAAAAAAATTATAAAACAATAAAATAATGAATTAATTACTATTCAATTTGTAATATTAATTGCGTGTACATTATGGACTTCACCACCTTAATTTAAGGTGATTAGATTTGTTTGGTAGTTAATGAAAATTATAAAAAAAAAAACAAATAAAATGAAAATTTCAATTTACTTGTAATATAATTATTAAAAAATAAAAAAATCTAATAATAATTTTAAACAAAGTCTTAAGAGTAGCACTTGTTGGTGAAAAATTATATTATAAATTGTGTATATTTTTTAATAAACTAACTAATTAAAATAAAAAATTAAATTCTTAGTAAAACGTTTGCATTTTTCATTTTAAAAGTAGATATCGCATTATAAGAAAGACGTTAAATACCGTCGAATTTAGCGGCAAACATTAGCAGTGATTTTACTGGCGGATTTCTATTTTTGACGGTAAATTTGTCAGTAATAATTGGAGGAAATATGAGAAAGATAGGCGCAAAATTTAGCGTCGGATTTACCGTCAAATTTTTTCGACGATAAACACGTTTAGTGGAATGCTGTGTTTTGACGACCCACAATGCATTACCATCGACTTTATCCACTAGTAAATTTGATAGTAATGGTGTCTTAAATTTGAATTGCGAACTCTTTTCTCCTTCATCTCTCTCTCTCTCTCTCTCTCTCTCTCTCTTCTCTTCTCTCTGTGAACACCTCTGTAAGGCCCAAAACCTTTGAAAAGTCTTATTATGATCAAGTCTCAAATCATATAGTTATTTATAGTCTTAATTTCAAAAATTATTTTATTAAAGATAATTAAGGCAAGTTTTGATTTATTGAATTTGAGATAAGTTATGATTATTATCCAATTATATAATTATTGGATTATTTTCTGTATTTAAATTATAAATTTAGCAGTTATGAAATAATAAGAATTTTATATGATTTGGACTAAATAATTAATATTTTAAAATAGTAATACTGCTATTTTGAGAAAATAAAGGATTTAAGTATATTATTTCTAATTTTTGGATTTGGACATTTTATTAAAAATAATTTGTAAAATTGAGGGGACAAATAGTATTTTATATATATAATTAGTATTGGATTTAGTTTGAGTTTCAATTACTATATTATTCCTATTTTTAATTGAAATTACAAAACTATCCCTAACTTAACCCTAACCCTAATTTTGATATACCATCCCCAAAAACCCTTCTCTTCATGTTGCGTAGCCAACAATCTCTCTTTCATCCTCTTTGCTGCGCAGCCTTGTGATGAACACACACACACGCACTGCTCTTGAGAAGAAACGAAGAAAGCAAACGAAGGGATCCAAGAAGAGGGAGATCAGAATTAGAAAGGAATGGGGCTGCATTTCACGCCGTGCAGTCACGTCGCCCTAACCGCGTCGTGCCGCCGCGCCACCGTGTCCTCGCCGTCGAGCTCATTCGGACCGTCGCGGAGCTGTCCTTGCCACCGCGCCCAGCTGCTGTTGGGAGCCCTGCCGTCGCTCATGGGGTTACGCTAGTTAGCTACTGCCGCCGGAAAAAGCCCCTGCTGCCGTCGCTGGAGAATTCTGCCGATAAGGATTTTAATTGAGATTTCTGTTCTTTTGAAATCCCGGGAAGATTGTTAATACTGCGTGGTTGTACAGCTGCTATTATCAGAAATTCAGGCCGCCACCATCATTCGAGAATTATTGGCGGAGCTGGTGCCGGGCTGCCACCGAACCGGTTCGGAGACCGCCGCTGTTTCGGTTCAGCCGTTCCTTCTTCGGTTCGGTAAGCGTTTCGATTTGATAGCCCTTTTGTTACTATTCTGTTATCTCACGCTAAGGTTTGTGGCGTTAATTTCTATAAGTTTGAGTTTCGGTTGTTGTATGTTGCGATTAGAGTTGTTGAGACTGTTGCGAAAGTGACCTGGAGCTGAGGTTTTGGTTGCCGGTGATTTTGAGTTGAGGCGAAAAGAACTTATGAGGCGTTTGGGTTATGGATTTGCGTTTTGAGGTACGGGCGCTTTCCAAAAACTATGTTTTATGTATTGAAATTATTACATATGGATACTGATGTGAGACATAGTGTATTTGGTGATTGTATCAGTCTTATGTATTATTCGATTGTCTCAATTGATTATGGATAATTGTTTGGCTGAATTGTTGTGCGGCTTTGCGAAATATAATATTTTGAAGTTGATTCTTTAAAGATTTGAAATCTGAGTTTAATCTGTTGAGGATTGATTTGAATTGAGTTATTTATTTTGAGGGTGTGAAAAGTCAAATGCACTTTTGAATTCAGCCTGGTTTACTTTAATTGGCTTGGTTTTGACAAATTATTTGTTACTGAGCCGTTTCTTTACAGTTTTGGAAATGATTTAAATCAGTTGATATTGATTTAATTTTGAAACGGTTTCTTGAGATATGGGAATGAGATGACTGTTGGATTTAGCCTGATTTTGAATTGATTCTGGATTTTGGACTGTTGAAAAGGATTGCAGAACGATTTAGTTGGGACCCGAACCGGGTGGCAAAGTCCAAGTTTTAGGGGAGATGCTGCCAAAATTTCTATAAAATCCGAGTCTTTATTAAAATGTCTGAAAAAATGATGAGTTAAAGATTTCTACTATTTTATTTGAATTATCAAGAAAAGGATGATTCATGATTTTGAAATGAGTTATTAAAGAGAAAATTGTGATTTATTCTTGCTTCTTAAGAAAGGCATTATATCTCTTTCAGGAGAAAGTTATTTAGATGAAACTTATGTTTTAAAGCTGTTTTAAACGTGACAAGGGCAATGCCTTTAAATTTGACTTGAGAGTTTCAATTAGAGGAGTTTCAATGACTTTGAAAGAACCTGAAAGTCTATTGACAAGTTTCATTTTGAAATGTTTTGAGAAAGGTTTTAAGTACTCTTTGAATTCTGGATTCTTGCAAGACTAAAAAAATTTTGAACAGTTGAAACGCTTTAGAATTTATCATGGGGGTTGAAGTTGGTTTTTCTTAAGTAAAGAAAACGGCTTTGAAAGAAGTAAATGATTACGTGACTCAGTTTGGCTTAGATCCTATTTTATTACTCAAATTGGAAAGCCAAGGTTTTAATGATTTTAAATGAATTTGGCGAAATAAGTTATGTTATTCTCCCCTAAAGACTTGAGACTCTGCTGAGAAACTTTTGTTATAAAATTCCATTGATGGATGGATGATTTTGAATATTTCGAAATAAATCTTTAACTTGCCATGATTATGGAAGTTTTGGAAAGAGGATGCCGATAGTGGCATTATTTTCAAAGGGAAATTTACCTTGAGTAAAAGTGGCTTATGAGCCTGAGATGATTTGAGAAATGAGATCTTTAAAGCCAAGGCTAAAAAGAGTTGAAACTTGATTTCAAAGCGAAATGATTTGAGAAAAAGTGATTTATGGCTTAAATGCCGATTTTATGAATTTGATGATGTTGAATGGTGGAAGTGTTGTTTTGTTGTGAGCCAGAATGGCTGTATATGATTATGAATATTGGCTGGTTCTGGATTGAACCGTGAGCTGGAATGGCTGTGTATGATATGAATATTGGCTGGTTCTGGATTGAACCGTGAGCCGGATGGCTGAGATGGATGTTGATCCATGGCTGAGAATGAAAGCATATGTGCTGAGATATTGATAATTTGTGATATTGCACTTCCACTATCGGAGATACGAGTTTCCCTGGGTGAAAGCAGTGGCTAGCCACCACGTGCTCCAGGTGGAGAATCGAAGCTATTTTGACCCTATGTCGTCAGGGTGGCCGGGCACTGTGAAATTCCCAGACGAGCTCACTCCCGTGAATATTCACCAGTGAAGGTGATGGATATGGATCATGATTATGATCATGATTATGTTGAGTATAACTCGAGTTGGGGAAACACGACAGAGGGACAGTCCAATAGTTAGCTACCAGGACTTGTCGGGTTGGCTATATAACCGACAGATGATATCATCAGCCACTAGGACAGGCATGCATCATATGCATCTATGTGATATTGTTTGGGTGTGCATATTGTACTTGGTTTGCCTTTGTGATTAACTGCTAATTGTTCAACTTGCTGTAATTGTTTGTTTGTGCTTGAACTTCCTATCTGTGTTTGCAACTGGGACTTTGTTGGATTGTGGTGATTGGTTGTTGGTTGGATTGCTTGGGCCTAGGGCCGTGGTTGAATTGAGATGGACCGATGGTTGGTTTTGGTTTTGTGTTTCTGGTTTGGAAAAGTATGAAAGGCTATTTTGGTTCAGCATAGATAAATCTTTTTTGAAAGGCTTTTGAATATTGTTTTAAATGAATAGTTTCCTCTTTTAGAAAAGGATTTCAGATTTTTCTTTTATTGTAAACCGTTGTTTTTGAAAAGAGGCATAAGTCAGTTATTAATCACTAGTACGGTTTATCTTCACGTATCCTATTACAGTAATTTCTAAAAACCCTCTATTGAGAACCCTTTCGAGGATGATGTTCTCACTCCCCTACATTTTTCCCCTTTCAGGATATGGGTGCAGAAGTCACGAAGAGTTTATTTAGTTGTTGTTGAAATGCTCTGTATCGCTTTAGATTGTTATTTATTGTGCCCTCGCCTTTATCTTGATATATTCTGTAAGAGGGATAGGAATTGTATTGGATAATGCTTGTAATATTATATATATATATATATGTGTGTGTGTGTGTGTGTGTGTGTGTGTGTATGTGTGTGTGTGTGTGTGTGTGTGTATATATGTGGATGTACTCTTTATGAGTTCTTGTAAGTTGTATGGTATCTATGGATGTACTTTGTCGAACGAAAGTATTTTTTGGGGGGCGGTTTTGCGGTTTATAGTTTTAAACAGGCTCATATTTTAGTAATAAATAGTATAAGTGTCGTCGTAATGTTATTATAAAATAGAATTTGTGTTGATTATTCAGGTTGCTTTGTAAAGTTTCCATTATATATATTATTATTGATTTAATTTGTTCTTAATCTTTAACTTGAAAATTATTTTTAGTGCTTTAATTTTCTTTTCAAGTTATTTGCTGCTTTAATTAGGTAATAATTTAGAATCAGTTAGAAAATTTATAAAAATCAGTTTAACATGCTGTTATGTTTTTTGAGTTTGAGTTTGAATTTATTTGGACTGGATTAATTGATTTTCTACTGAATTTTTGCAATGCGTTGCTGATGGTTGTGGCATGCATTAATGCTGACTTGTGTAAATTGATATTTAAGAAATACTTGGTCGCGCTATTTTTTGTTGTTTGATGCTTTTCACGCCAAGTCTCGATTATATGCCTTTATGTCAAATTTTTATTTTAGTTGATAATTAGTATTATCTTTGAAATGTATACAATAGTATAAACAAGTTAATATATTCTACTGGAAATATTGTGAATTCAATTGATGAGCTTTGACTGATGTTGTGGATTGAGATTGTTGGATTTGTGGAAACCGTAAATGTAGATATATGTCCAACTTTAGGGGAGGTTATGTCAATTTTTTTCAAATAATATAAATGTTGAAAGATTTGTGTTGTACATATGCTTATTAGTGTTAATTGATATTCTGTTTGAAGACATGACAACAGGTAGCAGATGTGTCACAAATCGGTCTCGTGGTCATGGTAGAAGGAAGGTTTCCACTATTGGTACCCCAGAGACTTCTTAGTCATCGCCCTTACCTTGACTACCCTATCGACCCCTGTGACATCACAGACGGGTCTACTGGACCAGCAATTCATCATGGTCCTCGACTACGTGGCTCCTTCTGCTACGCCCTCATTCACCCTCTATAACTCTAGCGACAGAGATCGCGGTGGGTGATTCTTCTAATGTGTCCCAGCCAAATATCCCTCCACCACCGTCCATCATATAGATGAGGATTTGGCCTGATGGCATGTAGGCGTGAGTACTATTTTAATGTCGTATATCCACAATAATCTATTTTGAATTTGTTAAGTTTTATGTGTTTTTATGCATTTTCTAATTTTAAATTTTTCATTGATAGGTTTGCACCAAACAACAGTGCATATACACAAGAGATCTCTAATGTGATTAAGTCCGTGTACGATAACTCATGGTCGATCTACATGAAAATTTCTACCGAGACCAGAGAGCGATGATTTCAGAAGTGGGAGGTAAGAACCCAATGTTGTTGAAATTAACCGTATTTTAATTGTATTTTATTTCAACTAACTAATGTTATTAACTTACTTTGTGCATAAGAATTTTATATGGGATATGGAACATGTTATCTTGATCAGGAAGATCTACGACCACCGGATAGTTAGGCGACTTTAGCAGATGATGCAGGACGTTAGTTAGGGGCGCGACCACCTCACAATTTGGCTCCATTCATATATTAAGAAGGAACTGAACGTCCATTTTAGTACTGATGAGGAGTTCAGCATTATCGTCTGACGAACAGAACTAATAGGGCTTCGCCGAGGTCGTCAAAGTATACCGATGAGTCGGCGACTTTCATTAAGACGAAGAGCAGGTTGGTATGTATTTTGCTAATCTTTGTTAATTATTACTTGAATTAATTGTTACTTGATTTAGGGATTCGCAGAGTTTAAGAATTTAATTTATTTTATGTCTATTTTATTGTATTTTACTTCTTTGACTTTTTATTATACTCAGACTCTTGATATTTAATAAAATCATTAGTTAATTTTTGGTATTTAGAATCTGTGCACTAATCTTATAAAAAATTTTAATTTGACTACTAATTGTGCAAAAGAAATTGCATACAGTCGAATTTACCGATGAAACAATCCAACGATAAATAGGTGCCACAAAACATAACATGGCGTCAAAATTATCGTCGGATTTACCAACTGCTTATTTTCGTCATATTAATTGCAAAATCTATCCGACGCAAAATCAAATGCAAAATATTAGCGTCGAACGAAATAATTTGACAGTAAATATAATATTTTTCGACGTTGTTTATATCGTCAAATTCATTCCAACGATAAATCTGACAGTAAACAAATTATCAACAAATTTATTTGATAAATCTACCAATAAATCTTACAGTACTCAGCACCTTTTTTATACTATTAACTAAATCCTTTAGATATTTTACTATATTATATTTTTTATAAAATTTTTTCTTCCTTGTAAATTTGTTATGCCTTTTGTGTTACGTGTTATGATTTTATTTCCTAGTTTTCATTTAGCTTTAATTTATCTGGTTATAATTTTATAATTTTGATAAGTTGGTTGCTAATTTGCCGTCTTATCAATTGTAATTTGGCAATTTAGTTTTAATTTTGTACTTTTGTTTATTGATTGGTGGTATTTGAAGAAACTGTTTCAGACGATATGACTGTCGAAAGAACTCAATATCAAATAAGAGAGTTTTATATATCTATGTCTGATTATGATTAATAAATTGTTATTTTTCTTTAAAAATAATGAGTAAAGAAAAATAAGGCATGCTAGCCATCCTACCGGCCGTTAGATGGAGTGGCCATGAAATTCAAAATCGTTGGAAATTTAGAATAAAAAGGGAATGAGTTACTCCGTTTACCACCCTTATTTCGCCACAGACAGATTATTTTCTTTGGAAGAATATAGTTAGTTCCTATAATATTATTAAACTAACTATTTCTCATACCTCCACATCCTATCTACGAATTATGATCTCATCCTTATTAAAATAAAATATATATTTTTTTACGAAATTAAAATAATATATTTTATTTGACTAAAAATTTATTTAATTAACACATTAAAATATAAGTTATTTTAATTTTTTTATTTTAATATTTTAATAATCTTATATAATATATTTATTATTAAGATTAACATCTTGCCAGATACTTTATATCTGTTAAATAATATTTTTATTATTTTTTTATATAATAAAAAATATTTATAGTTCAGTAATAAAAAAATTTAAAAAAATAAACTATAATTCGAATGGAGTAACTTTGATTCATTATTATAATTATGTAAAAAATACAAAAAAATAAAAAAATATTTTTAAACGAGACAATTGTAATTTTTTTATTTCTAGGTATAAATTATGTCATTTTTTTTTAAAGATAGGAATAAAATTTAAACTCATAATTTTAAGTAAGTATATAAAAATTATGTTATTTGAATTATAACTCGTTAATACGTAGATTATGTCTCTCTGTCTATTAAATAATTATTCAATAATTTTTCGGCATTTAATTGAAAGGTTAACACACCATAATATTTGCGATAGAGTTTTTTTCGATAAAGACAATTATTATATGTAAGAGTGTAAAATAAAACAATAAAATACTAAGCTAATAGTCTTGTTTATATTTGAAAAACTGAGCTCAACTTTGGATAATTAACTGATTGGATTATTATTATTATTATTATTATTATTATTATTATTATTATTATTATTATTATTATTATTATTATTCGAGTAGAGTTATTTTTCTATCTGAATTNATGATAATAAAAGCATTATATATATATATATAAATTTGCACACACACATATTATAAGTTTTGTAATGGGCCCACACCTCTACGTGTAGATCCATTCCTGCACTGAGTGCACTCTATATTATAAGTTTTTCATAGTCCCATTATTTAAATATTTATTGAAAAGGGACAATGTTGTAAAAGTAAGATTAACATGGGAAAAAACAAATACAATCTTCTATTGCGTTGCAATGACCAGATGCTCGCCCTCCATGTACTCTCCTGCAGTCGCTGTTGCATGTGTTTTCTATACAGCCTCCTTCCCTCAGTGTTTGTTGACACTCTTTTGCCTCTGATACTTTCAACAACCTTTCATTGTCTATGCATATTTACACATCAACCATATAAAACCATTAGTACTTTGATGTAAAAATTTAACTATGCTTAAAGAATATGTTTGATTTGAGTTTTTTATTTTTTATTTTTAAAATTTTATAAAAAAATACAAAAATAAAATTTTATTATTTTGGTTATTTTCTCTTATTTCATCATAAAATCTTTAAAAGAGAGAATATTAAAAACAAAAATACAAATCAAAAGTATCCTTAGTGTTTAATTATTTGATTTGAAAAAATATTTTCTATTTTTTATAATATTGTTAGTTTCAGGATTTTATTTAAGAAAAATTGAAAATAATAAAATTTTGTTTTTAATCGTTAGCTTTTATTTCTTATATTTTTTCTCTATGAAATACTAAAACCAAAACCACCTTTAGGTTGTATCTCTTTGTTATTTTTTTGAAAAAAAAAACTTTTTATATGTGTGTATGGTATGAATTTATAAAACAAAAACTAATGATTATTAATTTTTTCTTTTAAAAAAATCTAAATGAAATATAAGTATCTTTCAAATAAATTCATTTTTAGCATTTTTATCAATATAAAAAGATTAAACGTAAAATTACATTTTTTTAAAACAAAAAATGAAAACAAACATGCACATAAGAAGATATAAATAATTAAATCTTGTAATGAATAACTAAACATACCGATTCCAACGGAGAAAATAAGGACAATGATCAGAACATAAGGAAAAGCCTTCATCTTATCAGTAGTCAATCTTCAGATTTGGCCACTTTAATTTGGTGCATGAAACATCTTATCTATGTCGATGTATATATAGCAAAATTTTAAAAACCGAACCGACTATCGAACCGGTCTAATTTTTAATTTGCTGAGTTATTGATTTAACCAGTTCATTTGTGGTTCAACCAAAAAATTATTTTATAATAAAATAATAAATAATATTATCTCTAAATATTTTTTGGTTGATGCTCTCGTCCATACCTAAACATTATCAGCAATTCAATAATAATATTACAGCAACTAATTAATTTTAACATAGATATAATGATACAAAAAAATTAATAACAGAACCTAACCAAAAAAAAGAAATTAGAGACAATAGAACCACGGCATATCAGAATCAAGGTTTAAGAACATCAATGACAATACTAAACCACAGTAATAACTAATGACAACAATAATTGAAAAAGAAAAATGAAAAATCACATATTAACAGTTCTAAAACCAATTAAAACAATAATTACAATAAAAAATATCTTCTAAAACATAAAGGACAAGGAGCACAACAGAAGGTTGGACGCGACTAAATTGGAGAAGAGGTGGCTCAGACCGCCGCAAAACTAGAGCCAAGGGGAAGAGGGTGGTGCACGGCAGAACTAGATCAAAAGAGGATGGAGCGTGACAGAACTAGAATAGAAAAAGATTAGAGCACGGTGGAACAGAGCCAATGCGGTGAGACAGTGGTTGCGCGATGGAGGAAGGATTCGAGACGAGTTGTAGTGGGACGGCGGCTTCGAACAATGGCGGAAACAACGGTAGTGGAAAACACGGCTTCGAACAGTTGCGACGTCTGCGGTGACACAGAAGTGGCTGGACGGAACAAGTGATAGAGTGAGGGAGGAGTTCAATACCGAGAGTCAAAGAAAGAAAAAGGAGTACTAAGTGACTGCTAAGCGTAGATTAGGGTTACTCGTTTTTTTAATTAATAAACAAAACGGCATCGTTTTTTTCAAAACGTAAAAATCAATTGGGTTCTGATTCAGTTCGATTAACTGGCTAATTTTTTTATCAATTCAATAGTCCAATTACAATTTTTAAAATAAACATTTATATTTTTTAAACGAATAACTTTTCTCGTTGGTTCATAATTTTGACCAACTGATTCGAACCAGTTTTTAAAACCTTGATATATAGTAAGTCATACTCATATATTTTTGATGGCATATCTATAATATCTATTATATATTAATAAAATAATATTTCTTCAATTAATAGCAGACGTGGCATGTTCTTAAAGATAATTTTTATTTATTTTATTTGATTTACTTAAATACGTTAATTAATTAATCATTCATTTAATTTAATTGAGACAACTATCAAATTATTTAATATTTTATTCAATTACATTAATTATATGATTTGACTAAAATAAATAAATTAATTTTGAATTAATTTGGATTAATTTTTTATCTTATGTATTTTACTTAATAATTTTTAAAAATATTATAATTAATTATTTATATGATTTGATTATGATAAATATCAAATTATTTAATATTTTTATCACATTAATTATAACTAATTAATTATACTAACAAAAAATATTAAAGAACCAACAAAATTTATTTTTTTGGTCAGTAGTTAGTCATTAATATTCTACTCATTAATATTTAAAAATATAAACTAAAAGTATGTTGTTGAATTACTAAAATTATTTTTTTTACACAGAAAAATCTATTAAATTCAAATTTTACCTTTTTATTTTCAAATTAAGATGTCTAATTTTTCGAACCAATTTCAGGCAGTTAAAATTATTATTTTATTAAAGCAGTTTTACGTGAAAACTCTAGTCTTAAATTCTCCCCTCTCAATTATGAATTTTGTCTCCAAAATTCGAATCGCGTGACATATCCTTCCCTCACACCTTCCGCTGCATCATTCTGATTAGTTGCCATTAAGAATCCAAATTTTTCTTTAAACCAAATACCGCTTTTGTAACATTTTGTAAAGCTTTCAAAACAAGTTCAATCTAAAATTTTTCAATGTCAAAAATTTTTCAAAAGGCTCAAAAATTATTTATTCTTAAATCAATCAAGATTATTCTCGATAAATTAAATTATAAACCAATTTCACAACTTAACAAAATTATTGGACTCACTTTTTCTTTAAAACATATCATTCAAACCAAGAGTTTCGACCTAGTTTCAAAACCAAATTATTTAAACCAAAAGTTCCAAACTAAACTTCAAAATTAAATCATCCTAAACTTTAAAACTTTTTCAACAAGGTTCAAGGCCATACTGGTTAGAAATTGAAAATCTTAATTAAAAACTGCAAAAACATCAATCGGTCCTTCTGATGATACATCCTCATTCTGTAGCTACATCAGTTGACACTTTCTCTGCCACCAGTGTTGTGACTCACCCATTAATTGATATGCCGCAAACTCTACAAACTGGTTTTCTAGAACATGTTGAGCTTGAAACGCATTGGCTAGGCTAGTCATCCTCACTATCTCTCCATGAATGTGATTGACTTCGTCCATGAGTTGCCATTCGGGTTGTTTTTTCACACCAAACAATCGATATCAAGGTGATCAGTCTCAATATCTCAGACCCATTGCTTCAATTATCCCCAAAGGCACTCACAAACAAACATGTTATGCATATCAAGTAGATAACCTAAATAGCATGAAAGAAAAATGACCCAGAGAGTGCGATGAAGCACAATCGATCCATCCCTCAAGCTCACGAGGACAAACCGTTCTGATACCATAAATGTAACACCCCGTTAGTCTAAGCCTTACCTCTAGCCGTAAAGCATAGGATAGCAAAGTGCTACGACAATTATAAAGTTTATAATATATAATATATATCTAAGAGTTTATATAACTAGAAGTCCGATGAAGGAATAAAAGCTCAAAATCGCATAAGGCGGAATTACGAAATGCGAAGTATTCACACACGGTAACTAAATGCGTAAGTACGAACAGAACAAGATATAATACATATAAAATGTAGATAGCTCCAGGATACACAAGGTAACAATTAAATTAACAAGATATGTATATATAAGTATGATGTACCAAAAAGAAGGCTTGTGAGAGCTTGCGAAGTTTAGGCCGGCTAGTCAAATTAAAATACAAAAGAGTTTTGGAAGTTTAAAATAGCTTATACAACTTATCTCTCAAATTAAGTCTCTAAGGTCATAAAATCTAAAATAGAAAGATGAGAGAATACTACAACATAAGTAAAGTAAAATAAAGCATAAAAAAGACCATCCTCCGCCCTGTCACCATATTCGCAAACTCACCGAAGTGGGTTGCGACTTGCATCTGAAAAGCAACAATAATATATGGTATGAGAACATGAGGTTCTCAGTATGGTAACAGTACCTAATATATAAGATGTAAGGTTCCGGGATGCCAAAGGCAATCCTAGAACTTTACACCGATACAGATATTCAAGCTTAACGAAAATAAATAAATCAAACCATAAACCATAAAAAGGGTTATCTAAACTTAGGGAATTTCTAACTAAAACTAGTCACACCACTGTATCCTACGGCCTTCACCAATCTAACCTCCGTGCGATCCCATCGCCACCGCCTCCCGATCTTCCTTAACGCCAGTAGAACACATTTAATGCAACCAAGTAAAACACAAGTAATATACATATACAGCAGGTAATTCAACTAGCATTTAGGCATGTTATTCAAATAGGCATAACTCAAGTAATCAAAGCAAGCAAACATATAGAAGATGCATATGATGAATGTCTATCCTATTTGGCTCGTGATATCACTTGTCATTTCAAAATGCCAACCCGACATATTCCCGAGATGTCGCCTTTCTGCCACGACCAGGGTTATAGTGCCCGGTTATAATGCCCGAGTTCTCTCTGGCGGCATAAAGGTTATGTGAGCAGGAGACTGCTACAGTCCTCACATCTCAACATAGGCGAGAGACTATCTTGACTCCTACGCCGGCACCGCTACCTCGACAAGCGGAAGACTACCATAGTCCTTGCCTAAGGCGCACAGCGACTTACCTATCATTACAGTTCAGTATTACAGCACAGCTCATATATAGCACAATTCTTTTATATTCATTCCAATCTCATCATCCAATGTCAATATCTCAAGTTCATCACCAACATCTCAAATTCATCGTCAACATCTCAAATTCATCATCAACCCGGCTCCCCATTAGTTCACAAGACGAACCACCCAACTGACATACCAAGTCTAAGTCATTGGCTTCTAAAACCCGTATATAAGTCCATTAAATATCAAACATAAATCCATCTATACTAGTCTTAGGCCTAATTATTAACCACAAGTATTAAAGAGGAGTTATGGAAGTTTGAAAAGCTAAAGAACCCTTAAAAGTGAAGAAAAATCATTGTTCAGCAAAATAGGGTGTATGCGTACGCATGCCCAATGTATGCGTATGCATACGTAAAATTTGCCCATCTCGCATACACATACAAGAGTTTGCATACGCATAGGTGCCAAACAAAATGGTATGCTCGCGTATGGGGGGTTCGCGTACGCATACCCCTCCAAACTTACAGAATTTTGTAAAGTTGCAGAAATCAATTTTAAACACCAAACTTTAAATGTTCATAACTTCCTCTACAGAAATACATTTTCATCAACTTTATATCAATTTAAAGATCTTTAGATGAACTTTAATTTAAGACAAATTTCAATCAAATTCAAAAACTGAGGCTCAAGTTATGATCGTCAAAATTTACCAAAATCTGGTTTTTACCAAAAATTTACTAGGTTCTCAAAACTTTCGAAATTCACAACCAAACCAAACCAAAACCTACCAAATCCATCAAAAAATACTACCACACACTACACTTTACTGTCCATTGTACTTTCATCACTTTCACACTTAATTCACTCAACCCTTCCTCCATAATTCAACACAAATCTATAATTCTAATTCAATACTTCCATACCAATAATTCACGCAATCTAATTCCCCATATACACCCTTCATCAATTTACAACATCATCACATCACAATAATTATATCACAAGTATCATCCACACAATCAATACTCATTTCATCATCTACATTCATTACCCAACATCAATAATTCCATTACAATTCATCAAAATCATCATACATCATCAATCCAATAAATTTCAACAACCAATTCAATCCTATCCTAAGGTCCACTAGCCTAAGTTTCCAAAAATATTACATATTACATAAAGAGAACCGAAACTATACCTTGACCGATTCCCAAAATGTACCAAACACCAAAACGAAGCCACCAAACTCGATCCAAATCCTCAAACCAACTTCAAGAAACACCAAAACTCAATCTAACATCACATAACATACAAATATCAAACCTAGGGTTCACAAAAATAATGAAACACAAAGGTTTAGTAAAATCTTACCTTACCCAATAGCATTAAGGGTAAAACCCAACAATATATCAATGCTAGATCACTCCTAAACAACAAAAATTCAAAAAAACTCAAAAATCCAAAACAATTTTTGAGTTTTGAGCTAGGTCAAAAAATTGGAGTTAGAGAAAGAGTTTCTTACCAACAAAACTTAGTTAGAAATAACAAACTCGGTGAGAGCTTTGCGTGGTCGCAAACGGCTCGTCAATCAAAGCTGCGTAGCTCAAGATATGGCCAAATGAAGAAGAAGGTGAATAGTACCCTCTCTTCTTCTCTCATGCTCGAACCCTCACTCTTTCTTGGGGGAGAAATGAGCTTAATGCTCGTTAAATAGCCTTATATATGTTGGACCTTTGATCAAATTTGAATTCGGTTCAATCCGTTAGCATTTTTAGCTAGTGGGCCAAAACTTTTTAAGATTTACGCTCGGTTTTTTTATTCTAAATTATTTGTCATTTTAAAACAATAAATTCAATTTTTAACATCTTATTTGGACAGACTAGAGGCAGTACTGTCGGTCTTAAGTGCCGGTATGCATTTTTACAAAAATTTTCGAAAAATATACAATTTTCACTCAAAAAATCTATTAAATTCAAATTTTACTATTTTATTTTCAAATTAAGATGTCTAATTTTTTAAACTGATTTCAAACAATTAAAATTATCATTTTATTAAAGCGATTTTACGTAAAAATTCCGGTTCTTACAAAAAGTACAGACCAAAAATAACAAATACAGTTTACCCTTAAGCAATTCTCTATATTAATTATTTGATTTTACTAGAATAAATAAATTAATTTTATTTTAATTTTCATTAATTTTTTCATCTTGTGTTGCTTTTTATTTCTTTATAAATCTTAAATATTTTTATTTTAAATTATAAGTATTTATTCACTGTTTATATTTATTTTTATTTTAATATCAAATCTAATATTTCTGTTAATATTTTTTGTAATTATTTTCTGTCTAATATGTCCACTATTAATTTTATGGTTGTGATTTTTTTTAGTTTATTAGAAAAAGATAATTTTATTTTTTTTATTTTACTTATTTTTTATTTCATAATTTATTCACCGTAAAAGGTCATATATGTTAGAAGAGAATCTCATTTTCTAATTCATTACTTTTTCATTCGATAATATTTTTTTTTATTTTATGATCCATTATTTCTACTCTTTGATTTTTTTATAAACTATAAATATTATTATTTATTATTGTACTCTATTTATGTGTTCTATTTTTGTGTTTTGTTTTTATTTTATTAATTTTTGTTATAAATTTTATCATTTTTATCCCATACAAGTTAATTTATCATAACTATTCACATGTTAAGTCTTCTCAATGTTTAAATTGTACTCTTTATATGCTTAATTTCATTTCTGATTTGAGGGATTGAGTAATGAAACAACATCAATAAAGGTTATTATGTGTTTTATTCTTCGTCTTTTTGGCCCACCTTCCTTTTTGGAGGGATCATGAGTAAATATATTTAATGAAACTTATACATAAAAGAATAAGTATAAAATATATCATATTTTTTCTTAGTAAAATTTTTATTATCTATCATAAAATAAAAAAATATTGTAAATTATTACTTTTGACCAATAAACTTATCATCGTTGTAGATAACTGTAGAATTTCCCAACTGGTTCATGCATAAGGTAATCCAAACTATCTCAAGATCCTAATACCTTTTCATGATTTCTTGGCTCTAATGGTTCAATGCCAGGTCCCATTTGGAAGCACCAATCATTCGAACGAGTTGCAGTGGCTTGCCTGCGGTCCTCTTGCTCAAGCCAGGCGCTATCAAGCTTACAACGTCAATGGATTTAAATTTAGAACCATGTCAAGGGAGGAAGGAATGAAAACACAGAATAGTGGGGTTTATGTCACTTCAGATACTAGAAGTTATGCAAGTAAACGGGATGCCAATGTTGCTATTGGCGGTGTCTCGTACTACGGAAGATTAGTGGACATCATCGAGCTGAATTACAGCGGTCAATTCACTGTTGTGTTATTCAAGTGTCTTTGGGCAGACACCACTTCGGGCAGAGGCATCCGACACGACGTGTTGGGCCAAACCTGTGTCAATTTTGCCAATCCGATTCACACCGGTGATCGAGAAGACGATGAGCCGTACATCCTCGCATCTGAGGCACGTCTTGTGTTCTACGTGGAGGATGAGGTGGACAACGGATGGAGTGTGGTATTCAATGTGAAGCCACGAGATTTGTTTGACATGGGCGAGGATTTTGAACATTGTGAGGTCGACCTTCACCCCCGTGCTTGTATGACTACCTTGCCTGAATTTGATGTCGAAAGCCTGCGGCTGACAAGAGACGGTGAATTAGAGGAATCCACTAATGACGGGGTGGAAGATTGTGATGAGGCTGCCGATTCCTAAAATACTAGATGTCCATCAATAATGTAGCTCTTAGATTTAACTGGATCTTCACAATGCTATAACTTCTCCTTCAACTCTTCTTACACTCACATTTTTTAATTTTCCTTGTTCTAATGGTTCTATGTCTTTGGCCTATCAGGGAAATTGGAGTGCCGAGACTTCTATCTCATTTGCAGTAGCTGTTGTTTCGTGGAGAAGATGATAGATGCGTCCCCATTCTATTCGTTGGATGACGCAATAACATTTGCAAGGCAGTCGTGGTTCAATGAGTCCAGTATACAATCATGGCTGGATGCCTTTTCTGGTCGCCGACTCCTCAATCTGGCCATTCGTTATGCATTGGGTTCAATGATGAAGGTTTGATTGTTGCTGCCTACTTTATAACCAATTTCTTTTTCATGTTCGTGGATGAAATCGAATTCAGTTGATTCATCTTCAATTTTAGGAATTAAATCAATGGGATCGTATGTACCGGGCTAAATTTGGGTTTCAATTTATAACAAGTACGGATACGTGGTGCTCACAGGAAATACTTGACGAGGTGAAGGTAAATGTTCATGATTTACTTCTGTGTTTAATTAGCGTACATGAAGGTTCACGAACTACATAGTTAAATTCTGATTTCAATTTTGTTACTGTGATAAATTAGAATCACTTGTGTATATTTGCAGTCACGCCATGAAAACTCCCTTGTTGTTGAACTGGATATTGCGGCACGAGAGGAATTCAACCTCATAGAACATGGCCTTGATCGACTATGGGACAGTAAGAAAGACTCGGCTTTTTATAATATTTTACGGTCTTCTTGTTAGTAATAATTTGTAATCATTCTGCCTAGTTAGGTTGCATAGGGAGAAAATCCCAATCTGTAGCAGATCTGTACGCCTTCGGCCTATTTAAGTTGCATGCCTAATTAAGTCACACGTTAGTCTTATTTGAAATAAATAACTTCCTAAGTGTTCCTCTGAGAGCTAGGATGTTGGAAGAGAAGGGAAGGGAGACAATGAATGGAATAATGAACAAAATCTGCTGAATTTCACTCTCCTAGCCCCCTCACTGTCTTCCCTTCATTTTCATGATTATCTCCAATAGATACACCCTAAGGAACTCACATCAGATAATAGTGGCAGTGACCCTTGTCCTAAACCCAACATTGCAAATTGATCATAGCAGTACATTAGCTGTTACTCTTATTACGGTGTTTCACCTCAGTTCCAACCCGTGCAGAACACCCTGTTCTAATTTGTCTTATTTGAATTTTTTTGGGATCACTTTGATAATTGGTTAACACTTTCTGTTTTCTTATTAGTTGGCTTTTATTTTTTGCCTATCTTTAATCATGTGTCTTCACTAATAGTAATCCCATTGTTGGCTGACTAAAGAAGCAATTGACTTAGATGTTGAGATTTTTGATTACGTACATCACACACTTAATCCTTCTAATCCGGGCTTGCTTGGCTACCTTGCAACTATCAGGAATGTCTCGGGAGAATATTCAGAAGGAGTCTGAAGAACTGGGGGAGGTAGTTCCAGATTCATTGGATGGAGAGGATGTTGTCCCTTCCGATGGCTCTAATGGCGAAGGTGCTGATGGTACCAAGGCTTCCACGCTGTCATATGACCTGAATTTGACGCCAGAAGAGAATGAATATCCTTATACTGGAATGTCTCCTAAGGAGAGGAATGCGTGGCACTTGGCTGTGTGGGCTACTAGATACTTGAAATCTTGAAGATATGTAGTTTAGATGAAGAATTGCGGTCTAGGTTGTACAGGGTAGCCAGGACGTGTTGGTTGAAATTTATCTTGACTTTATAACTATTTTCTACATTACCTTGGATTGTTATTATGCTAGGTAAAAGGCCACTGGTCTCCTAGTATGTTATTTCTCAACTTTGGTGAAACCCACTGGATATTACATGCATATTGTGAGACACGATTATTATTATTAATGCCAATTATATTATTATTAGTATGTTTTAATTTATTGTGTTCTTTTCTTTTCTTAGGTAGAAGTTTAGTGGATAATTCATTCCTAGGTTAGGCCACATCCAATATGCTGAGTACAGGGTTACTATCATATTATAGTGATGGTCCATCATCCAGCGTTTGTTATGAGTTTTATATCTTCAAAGTTTAATAAAAAAAATTTCTTTATTCTACAACAAAACACATGTTTATCTTGATCAAATTCATATATGCTTTCGGTTTTACAGTTTTTAATCCGCTAAAATGAGTCAATGATGCATCTGGTTTTTATATTTAGGCCTTCTTTAGGGTCATTTGTCATTTTGACCTTATCTTTTTCCCCAAAAGAGATTGCAAAGTCTTTTGAAGGGCTTATATATATAAATATAATAAACCTCTGATCACATAGCAAAACTAGAACAGCTTTATTCATAACCATGGTTCAAATTAAAGAATATAAGCTAAGATGCCATCCTCAATTACTGTTAAAAAAATAACCTATGCTATGCCAAATTTATTGGCTATCTAAGTACAATGAAAACCAATAAGATAGACCCATATCAATTGAAAAAAGATGCTAATCCTTATAGTGCAACTGCATATTCAAAGCTAATCAGGTCGATCCTGTAGCCTCAAACACTCACCAACACTAAAAGTGATTGTCTCTTTTTAGAAACACTTCTTCACTGTTAGTATGTGATACCATAGGCATGACCATTCTAACAAGTTCCCCCATCGATTCCAATCGTGAACCAACTGGTTATTTTTAAGTTGAAAATCAATTGTTTCCACTAAAACACAGTTAAACGACACATTGACTGATCAAGTACGTTGTTGATAACTCTTAAAATGAATGAGAGAATGTGATAATGGTCAACATCCTGCTCCTAAAAAAAATCACTAAGTTAATGCTGCACCCAAATCTTGTTCAGCTAAAATAGTCTTATTTTAAAAATAAACAAAGCTTAAATAAAATAAATGATATAGCAATCTAAACCACTATTGTTACAACTGTTTAGCACGGGGTGTGATATTATATCAATACTTATTATTATTATTATTATTATTATTATTATTATTATTATTATTATTATTATTATTATTATTGTTAAAACTAAAACACTAACGAACCCAATAACAACTATCGACATTATTTATATATATAATAATATATAGCTATACCTGTTTTGAAAGAAGCATCAGCGCCCCCAACCCTAGCGCCTTACAATCCTTATACACTCTCCTCAAACACAAGCTACTTGTCAAGTCGCCGTCTCTGCGCCAGCGGTCATCGTCGATTCCGGCCTGTTGGTCGCCTGTCCACTCTTCACCGGTAAGGCCCGATATTTCGTTCTATTCGCAATGATCAAATATGACTAGGGTTTGTTGAGTTACAGTCAATGAAATTCTTGTATGTATCGATCATGCTCACAATGCTCCCCTGTCTTGTGCATAAAAGCCTTAAAGCCCCTAACATTGAGATAGTTGGGGTTTTTTTATCCAATTCCATGTATGATTACCTACGATCTTGAAAAAAATTTGATTTGCCCACTGCCTACCATGGTTATAACCATGCTCTGTGATTGATATGCTTCTTTTTCCTCATCTTATCAGTTTAGTTTTCATTATAAAGTACATGTAGAGCATTTTAGCTTATAACAGTGTCTTGTGTTGATTACTCCTCGCATTGTATACAAGTTAATTTATTTTCTATTATGTGTAAACAAAATTTACTTGCATTATGTGTTGTTGGAGTTAATGTGATCATTTTTTGCCTGCATCATGTTATTATGAATATAAGATGGCTAGAAAAGGTCGGTTTACCAAGAAAGCTAGATCAGGACCAGCATGCTAGCAATCTCAAAAGGCTCCGGCTTCGGTTCCGGCTCCGGCTCCGGCTCCGGCTCCGGCTCCGTTTCCGGCTTCGGATGTCCACCAAGTTGACTTTGAAATTCCCCCAGCAAGCTGTGGTAGTGTCCATACTACTGTACGCCCGTTCCATCCACCGCACAGTGAACCAAGACCTGCTCCACAGATGAGCACTTATAGCAGTCAGAACTTGGAGCCGGGACACGTACACTTGGAAGGCAATGCTCATGAGGTGGATTCTATTGATCAAGAAGTTGACGACATCTCTGTTGCTTCTAGAGCTCAGAGTCGGAAAGGACGGAAGACCACAGAGTATTGGGCGGTTAAGATCATCGGTAACGTATCTATTAGATTTAACCTGCCCAGTTTACGATAGAGTATGAGTTATTTATTTTGCTTTGTGCATACGGTCTTCAACAGAGACATTTAAAGGTTTATATGTGGCTTGTAGATTCCAATGGCACAATCAAGCCGGCTAAACTGAGTGTGAGGGAGGCTATGGAGCGGCCCAATGGTAGAAGGATCATGCTTAGGTTCAACAGTGAAAAACAAGCAGTTAGAGACGAAGCTGGACTGTTGAGCGGCGTTCTTGGCATGCTGGGATCTGATTACGGAAAATTTCCTATATGTGAGGAAAGTTGGCGTCATGTTACCACTAAAGAAAAAGTTTATTACGAATGTGTCAAGGTAATAGTTTTTTAAGATATGCTTATTCTTAATACCCTTTGATTATTTTAGGAATAGTAATTTATTCTTAAGTTAAAAAAAAACTTTACTATAACACAAAGTGTTTGTATATGAAATGTTCATTGAATGTTCTGATTTTATTCACAAACTTGTGTGTACTCTTAAGGGCTGAATTGGCATTTTCTCTTTTTAATTTGTTGGCTGGTGGATTGCTGTTAATGACATTATATGATTTTCAATCCTTTGTGCGTTTTTTAGTCAGTATTATATTTGAGTCAATAGATATCTTTTACTCCATTTTTTTTGGGTTGACGTCGGATGGTGCAGCTTCTTCGATTTATTCTTTATTGCTAAAAGATGTTTTTGTAATGGGTGGCTACCTTTGACCAACTCCTTGACCAGGGAGTATTCCAGCAAATTTATTTAACAAATCGTGTCATTTATGCAGCAAATCTTCCAGTTTGATGAAGATAGTGAAGGAATTATAAAAAAAATATTTTGAAAAGTATGGGGAAGTCCTGGAAAGATACAAGGCTGAGGTTGTATGATGATTGCTACGAGCCAACACTGTCGATTGAAGAAAATATCGAGAATCGTCCGCCTGGAATTGATCGAGATCACTGGAGATGGTACCTTGATTATCGCGCCAAACTTGAGACTAAGGTAAAAATAGTATTTATATTGGTATAGTATAGTACAATCACCTTTGCATTGTGTCTTTTGTAAAACAGTTTCTAATACCCATTTACTCTGATGGACCAATAGAAGAAGTGCAAGAAAAATGCGATAAATCGGTCAAAACAGCTGTATACCCACACTGGCGGTTCGAAAAGCCTGGCTCGGCAGAGGGAAGAAGAGGTAGTGTACTTTTTATTCACTCTTCAATATTGTACTGCTCTGCTGAATTCACTCCTTGGACTATTTATGTTTAAAACATTCTCCCTGATTGCGTGTATTTCGGTGCTGGGTTAAACTTTGTTATTTCAGTCAGAACAAGAAGGAAGGATAATCGGTAGAGGAGAGCTGTGGATCAAGGTTCACAAAAGAAGGGATGGCTCTTATATTAATGATGAGGCAAGAGAAATTGGTGTAAGTACAACTTAATATGTATAGTCATCAAAGTTTTGATATCTAATGCATCAATACATTATTGCTGCCTCTTAGTTGCTCATTCCTTGTGTGCTGAGCTGAAAATAAGTTGTGGGTTTCTTTTCATTCAATGTTTACAAATACATTTTTTGGGTCCAGCTTATACCATGATATAATATTGTATACATGTGAAGGATTCAATTTAATTACAAAATATCTGTATGAGCGAAAAGGTTATTTATTTGGGCAGAAATTTTGAAAATTGCTTTATGAATAATGATGTTTTAACAGTCCTAATTATTTGTTTCGATATATATATGTAACACATGATTAGGGGCAATTATCAAAATTACTAGAATACTAGTATTGGTATATTTCTTTGAACGGATTTTATTTAATTATTTATGTATTTATACATTTACTTAAATGAGCATATTCTGATGATGTGTAATATGCATAAGTTTAGTAATAGAGAGAGAACAGTAGAAGGTTAGAATCCAAGTTTAGTAATAGAAGAAGAACAGTATAAGTCTTGGAATCCAGGGAGTTCTGAATGATGAAAACTATAGCGTAATTGGGTGTCTTGTGGTTCCTCAAATTGATTTTGTGACAGAACCGGAATGCAATCCATTCAAAAGTATTCTCTGCTCTCACTTCAGATGTATATCCCTATGCATGCTTATGCTTATCGTGTGCATCAAATATAAACTCAGTTTAAGTTTTAATTAAGTTGAATGTACTTGAATCGGATCCATATTGTTGTCTTATGTCTGTAGGAAAAACTTCTGGAGATTGAGCAACTGGATGAGTCTTCTAGAGTCTTGTCCCAAAATGACTCCCTTGCTCAGGTTTTCGGAAGAGAGAAACCGGGTAGAGTGCGTGGAGTGGGTTTCGGACCGACTCCTAGTCAACTCTTTGGCACAAATTTCCAACCGTCAGTAAACAGAGTCCAAGAAGAGGAGACGCAAAGGAAGCTGAATGAACTACAGACAGAACTGGAAGCCGAGAAGTTGAAAAGAAAGGCGATGGAAGATGAAGCAGCAGCAGACAAGAAAAGGATAAAGGTAATGCAGAGTGCTTTGCTTTATCTTTTTCAACGGCAGGGTGAGGAACTCTCACCAGAGATTGCTGCAGGGATGTGTTCAACGGAATGACACAGTAGAAAATAGTACTTTAGGATTGAAATTATTTTGGATTGATGCATAATTTTTTTAAAGTAGACTTTGCAACTCTTAGCAAGAGAGATATTTTGTTGATATTTTGATAAATACATTTTGGTTTGCGGATATTTTTTTGGTTTTGTCACAAGTTTAGATTCTACCCGTCAATACAATAACTCATAAAATAATTACAAATCTAAGGAACAAAATTTATTATAATATTTAATTATAATTTTATGTGATTTTATAAATAAAAACCCAAATTCTGCGTTTTTTTTTATTTTTTTCGTAACTTAGCGGCGGTTTTTAAACCGCCATAATGACTAAAAACGTTTGACACTTGTATGGGGGGATTGCGGCGGTTCAGAACCGCCTATAAACATGTAGACAAACAAGACATATACTGCGGCGGTTGTACCTTAGCCGCAAAATACATCCAAACTTGTACAAAGTCACTTGATTCGCGGCGGTTTCTAAACCGCTGATAAACAAGACGACAATCGTAGAACGTTAATTTAGCGGCGGTTTTGTAACAAATGCCGCGAAATAACTATTTAGCGGCAGTTATACCAGCGGTTGCTGAAAACCGCCGCTGAACTCACTCCCAGTGCTCATAACCAGGGCGGTCTCCATAACCGCCGGGGATCTATATTGCGGCGGTTTAAAACCGCCGCTAAACGCCGCCTCTGTTGTAGAATTAAAATAATATACATTTAATTTTGATGTGTTAATTAAATAATTAAAAGCTTTATTAATTAATCTATTTTAAATTTTAAATATCTAAGTATATTTATATTACTTTTTTCATTATCTTTTTTATTATTTTTACTTTCACTATGTTGGATCCATCATTAATAACTAATAAGGATTAGATCGTAATTCATATATAGGGTGTGGAGGTATGAGAAACAGTTTAAGAATATTATAGGAACTAATTATTCTTTCAAAGAAAATAATTTGTGTCTTTGGCGTAAAATAAAGGGTGGCAAATGGGTTAACTCCCTCCCTCCCTTCCTATTCTAAGTTTCCAACGATTTTGAATTTCATGCCCACTCCATCTAACGGTAGGATGGCTAGTATGCTTTATTATTTTTTTTACTTATTATTTTTAAAGAAAAATAATAATTTAGAATAAAGTATTAAATTGGTCTTTATATTTAGGTCTAATTTTGTTTTAGTCCTAAAAATTTAAAATATTAAATAAAAAAAAGTTTATAATAATAATATAATATTCTTACA
The DNA here is from genome assembly GCF_000817695.3 of Arachis duranensis. Classification (NCBI taxonomy): domain Eukaryota; kingdom Viridiplantae; phylum Streptophyta; class Magnoliopsida; order Fabales; family Fabaceae; genus Arachis; species Arachis duranensis. The sequence continues at coordinate 107,682,966 of NC_029775.3, forward strand.
AAATAATATCTTTGATAAATACTAATTATAGTAATGATTTATTTTAATATAAATGAATAATTTTAAAGAAGAATTTAAAATAATATTTATAATCTCCTTTTAAAGAAATCTCTGCCACAAGAGAATATAGAGTAAAGATTAAAAGAATTTAAAGAACTTCTGTCACAGGAGAGCAGAGAGCAGGAATAAAAGAAACAAAAGAAAGAACAAAATAAAAAGGAGATAAGTAGAAGTATTCTTTGGCATTGAGAACGAGCTGAGATGATTGTATACCTGCTGAAAATGAGCAGAGATATGGTGGTGAGTCCACCGAGATTTCCTTCTAGAGATACATCGGCCAATTCAAGGGATGGTCGCACCTGTAAGACAGAGGTTGTTTAAAGAGGTTATCGATACACATACATTGGCCAGAGAGAGCCTCACCTGTAAAACTGAGGTTGCTTACAGAAGTTATGTTTGCATACATTGGCTCAAGAGAGTCACACCTGTAAGACAGAGATTGCTTACAGAGGTTATGACACTGGAAATCAAACTCAGAAAAAGGTTGCTGAGTTACGTCGGGAGCGGGTCGAAACCGACAGATAAGCTCATTTCCTGCACTACGGCTAGACATGTATCATACTTGTTTGCGCATATTTGTTTGTGAGTGTGTTTTCTATGACTATGTGTGCTTGTGATTGGATTCTATGTTCTATAATTGTTGAATTGGATACTACTTTGTTGATTGTTACTGCGGACCAAATATATATAAAATGAATATAACTTTATACCCTGACCCTACTAAGAACTTCCTTGTTCTTACCCTCTATTTCCACCCCTTTCAACTAGAAGGCTTAGTGCAGAACTACAAGAATATAGAAGATTATGTTTACAAGTTCAGTTGTTAGAATTTATTTTTTTTTCGTTGTTTATTATTTTGGATTTTAGACGGATAGAATTTATTTTTGAGAATTTTGGAGTAAGTCTATGTATTTAATGTTATGTGAATAAAGATACCTTTGTAGTTAAGTGGTTTAAAATAAAGAATCTTCATTTTCTTAATTAAAAGTTTCGGTTCGTATTCGTAAAGACTCAATATTAAATAAATATAGTATAAAATTTAAGGTTTAAAAGTAAATAACGCTTGAGCTTTTAGTGCAATCATGAGGTACTAAAAGTTAGGGTGTTATATTAATTATTTAACATTAATTTTACGGTAAGACTATATTAAAATTAAATAATTTTTTTAAATTTAAATATAATACTTTAAATTTTAGAAACCAAAATAAAATTAGATCTGAAGGTAAAAGTTAATTTAATACTTTACTTAACAATTTATTAATCATGATCAGGCACAGACAACTAAGACAACACTCTTATTTGATATATTGAACTCTTCCGAAAGTTATGTCGTCTGAAACAATTTCTTCAAACACCACCAACTGACCAGCAAACTAAAAGTACAAAATTAAAGCTAAATTGCCAAATTACAACTAGCAAGGCAGCAAATTAGCAACCAACTCATCAAAATTATAAAATTATAACCAGATAAATTAAAGCTAAATTAAAACTAGGAAACAAAATCATAACACATAACACAAAAAGCATAACATATTTACAAGGAAGAGAATAATTGTTGGGAAAAAAAAGTAATAAAGAAGAGAAATTTTATGAAAAGTGTAATATGGTAAAATATCTAAGGGATTTGGTTAATATCCACTTTTAAAATGGAAAATGGAAAAGTTTATTAAAAATTTATTTTTTTATATTTAATTAGTAATAAATTAGTTAGTTTATTGAAAAAAAATACACAATTTATAATCTAATTTATCACTAACAAGCGCTCTTAAGACTTTGTTTAAATTATTATTAGATTTTTTTAATGTATTTCTTAATAAATATATTACAAGTAATTGAATATTTAAATTTTTTTTGTTTTGCATCATTTTATTATTTTACTACCAAATACGTCAAATCACACTTAAATCAAGGTGGTAAAGTTCATGCATAATAAAAATTATAAATTCAATAATAATTAATCTATTACTTTATTTTTTTACAATTTTTTTTTATTTTAGAGGATTTTTTTTTACCGTAATTAATTTGTTAGGATACTTATTAAAAGTTTAATTTTGATGTACTCATAGTATAAATTATTTTATACCGTCGTTCAATTATATGTCCGTTCTTTTAGATGATCATTACGTGTTGATTCACTATAAAAAACATTAAATACTGTCGAATTCAATGTTGAATAGTGATAAATTTACTGTCAAAAGCACCGGTGGATTAGGTGATAAATTCATCTGAAAAAAATGTTACTATCGAATTTGATTTTCATCGGTAAATGCGCTGGTAACATTTGGAGGGAAGAATGAGAAATTTGGCACATTTTGTAATGATGGATTTATCTGTCGGTAAATCTCACTTAAAGAAACGTTGCTTTTTGTGACACATGATGGGGTTACCGTCGGAATGATTCGTCGAGAAATCCAACAGTAACCCTCTGTCAGCACCGGCCACCACCACCAACCTCCAAAGACCGCGTGTGGACTGATTGCTGCCACCACCAACTTGCACCGCGTGGAACGCCGTGGTGCCATCGCCTATTTTGTCGCTATTGTCACTGCTTGTCGGAGCTGCCTCCTTCCTCTGTCTAGGAAGGTTGTATTCCTCCCTTTTCATATTGTATCCTATTTTACATTTGTAATTTTTAAACTGAAACCCTAAATGCATAAATGTAGCCATCCAAGTTAGTCACTACCGCTGTCACAACACCGTACATGCTGTCACCACTACGTCGGAGAAGTTTTTTACGCTATTACTGTTTCTAGGTAACTCACTCACTAAAAAATTTAGAGTAGTTAAATCTTAAATCTTAATTTATGTAATTTTAATTTGTTATGTGTTAAAAAATATGTAATTAGAATGATGATTACTAAACTATAATAAGTTGTTAATTTTTTTTGTTAATAACATGAATAGAAAAAAAACATTGTTTGTTATATTCTATTGTAAAGTAATATAATATTTTTAATTAGTTTTTAGTTTAAAACATAAGATCAACTACAAATTTTTTAAGTTTAATTTTGATAAAAGTAAATAGACATTTAGGGTTACTAATTTTATATTTCACTTCCTTTATCAATTTTTCAGATTTAAGTTTTGATTATTAGTTTTAGATTTTACTAACTTTATTTTTATTTTTGGATTTTTTTAAAATTGTATAACTTTAATCATAAGTTGTTCGTGGAATATTCAGGTTGGTTTTATATCTGTAAACGTGCTATGCTCTTTATATTTTATATTGAACTTACTTTTTTTATGATAGAGTTTTAGGACGAAAGTCAAAGAAGTTTGCGTAGTGACGCCTTCTCAAAAACTTTATTTGCCGAAAAGTTGTGGAGTAATAAGGGGTTACGACTAGAACGGCTAGGATTTTATATTTTATTGAATGTTATTTCTTCTAATATATTATCCCTGCAATTGTTTCCTATGTAAAAAGTGATAAATTTATGTGGTGGATTTTTTTGAATTAATGAGAAATTCTACCAAATTTTCGTTTAAATTGTTTAAAACATGTTTGGTTTGTGAAAAAATAAAAGTTGGATTTGATGAAAAATTCTAATTATAAAAGAAATTCTACCAAATTTTTTAAAAATTTTAATAAGTTGTATTGTTGGTTAAATTCAAGGGTATTGTGACAAAATAATTCAAAGTCATAGAAATCTATGAATGTATAATGGAGATAACGGTGGGCGGGAGAGGGGGGTTAAAATCTGAGTTCTTTGCGGGGGTTGACGATTTTGTTGCGTATGTCTTCAATATGGAACCGTTTAGGTTTCAAGATGTATCTAGGTGTCTGTGTTATAAGTGTCGGCTGACTAAATGATTAGGACTTTCGAATATAACACTTCAGCTCTACCATAATGAGTTCAAGGATGGGTATTGGATGTGAAAAGAACACGGAGATGAGCAGAAAATTAATCGGTCAAAATTATCCAAGGGTAAAGATCAACCAATTTAATTAAAAATAAATCTACTGTCAGAATTATTCGACGATAAAGATCAACCAATTTAATTAAAAATAAAAATGTACAATGAGATTTACTGTCAAATTTTTTCGACGGTAACGTAGAGCAAAATACATAGCGCGCGGCGCCAAATTTATCGTCAGATAAGTTTAACAACATTTGATTTTCATGTCTTGAAATCATAATCTAACGGTAATTACCGATGAAAGAATAAATCCAACAGTAATTAGTTGCCGGTAAAATTTATACCGTCAGATTTATTCTTCCATTAAATCTGATGGAAAAGCATGTTACTGTCAAATTTATTTCGTAAATTTTCTGGTAAATTCAACAGTATTTAATATTTTTTTGTCGTGATTATTGAAAGTAGTTATTTTGCTGATATAGTAATGATACGTAATTAGATATACATACATGTAAAACTTCTTTATATTATTCAGGTATTAAAATTAAATTTTACGTATTAATTTCTTAATTAATTATTTTTTATTAGAAATGGTAATTATGTGGTTTGACTTTGATAATAGAATAATTATAAAATTAATTAGGTACCATAACAAGAATGTACCCTCCTCTTATTCTGTTAAAATGTAATTAATTTTAGTATACTATAGTAAATAAAATATGCCATCAAAGGCATATATATATGGATAGACATGTATAAGTTGTTTCATGTACCTAACAAGGCAAACCTGAAGAGTGAAGGCTGCTCAAGCTAATAAGAATTAAGATGAAAGCCTTTACTTATGTTCTCATCGTTCTCTTTATTTTTTCCAGTGCCATCGGTATGTTTTAGTTATCTAATAAATAAGGTTTAATTTTCTTATCTTGTTGCACGAAAATGAGACTTTTTGTCTGTTAATTTATTTTATTGTTAAAAAGAAGAATAATTTTTTATATTGTTAAAAATAATTGAAAACTGATTTATGTTTATTTACTTATAAAATTGGAAATTCATTTCTTTAAAAATCTAATTATTTTTTGCATATACATGAAAAATATCGTTTTTAAACCCAAAAAAAGTGCCAGAAAATGTCATAAGGAACACATTTTAAGGTTGTGCACTTGTGCTTGTTTATGATCATTAAAAAGGTAATTTTACAATTTGATTTATTTTCACGTTTAAAATAACTTAAAAAATTATTTAGTTAGAATATATTCTTTTATTTTTATATAAAAAACTGAAAAACTTTTTTTTGAAGAATTTCTGATTAATTTATAAAAATTTATGTATAAAAAAGGGTAAAAATTGATTTATTTTTCTATAAAAAACTGATTGTATAAAACATGCATGATATGTGACACGATATAATACGAGACACAAAAATATACGAATTTTAAATTTTTACAAGACATGGGACATGCCATGTATATAAAATATATAAAAAATACTTTTTAATAAATTATAGTAATATTTTAATATTTTATTGATATTAAAATATAAATAAATTTTTTAACTAGTTTAACATTTTTTTAATTATATAACGTATTTAAAATTTTTTTATTTTAATAAATAATAATATATACTATTTCTAAACTCATTTTAAGAAGATATATTAAAAATAAGGATGAACACACTGATACGTGATGATATTTAAATATGTTTAAACATGTCTAAAAAAGTATTTTTATGATTTTTATCAAGTTTCGCTTTGATACAAAAGACATTCATATAAGATGAATATTAAATGAGTGTTGTGTGTTCGATCAATACACGAATAATTAGACACAACAACTAAGTAAAATATTCTTGTTTCATACAGGAGTACTAATAATTGTTTTATCTGTTTGATGTATATGTATGTGTAGGAAATGAAAGACTATCGAAAGTAACAGCAGAGGTTAGCTACTGCAAAACAACATTCCCTCATGTAGTTTGTAAATTAAGTCCGCCGTGCAATGCTTTTTGCAAAGACACATATGGAAGAATAGCAACTGGAGATTGCATTGCCAACAAGTGTATTTGTGAATACCCACCTCCTTGTGACAATTTTTAGTCCTATCTCTGGAACATTAGTTTTCCTTTTCCATAAATGTGTTTCAAACTTTCAATAGGGGACAATGAATAAAAAGCTTAAAAATATTATATCAGAATGATGTTTCCAATTTTATTTACCATCTTTCTCGTTTCTAGTTACTTTTTACTTTATTATAACGTTAAAAAATATGGGAAATCATCTCCCAAAATAAAAATGGCATTATCATCTCTCAAACAAAATGTCATGAGTAGTTAGTAGTTACTAATTTTTTTCGTTAAGATTTTGTTATTATTTGGTAGAAGAATATTGAATGCATAATTTTGTGTATTTTTTTATTAGTATTAAAATTGATTAATAAAAAATAAGAGAAGATAAAACAAAATTTATCTTTCATATAATAAAAAAAGAGTTTAATTTTTATGTATGTATAATATAAAATATTTTATATAATCATCCAATTATATACATTCTTTTATGAATGATCATTTACGCGATTAATATAAAAATTAGTTATTTTTATTGATTTAATGTTACATAATTAAATTATATATGTATAATAAAATTGTTTTACACTAATTATTCATCAAAATTAATTAATAAAAAATAAATTTAATATCACACGATCAACCTCATAAAGGTAAACCTATTTATGGATAACGTGACAAATTAAAATATTTTGAAAGTATTTTAGTTGTTAAGAAATTTAGAGAGTCTTCTGTCAATAATTTGACAATTCAGTAGCAATTTATAGTTTAGACTAATATTCAATATTTATTACTTAAAATTAAAGAAAAAAATAATTTATTATGTGAGATAATATTAATAGTAGAAAGAGAAATAAAGTAAAATGAATCGTCTTTATGGCTTATTTAATGTTTTTTATTTTTATTTTATTATAAATTAAATATTATTTTCTCATTTCAAAAAGTATTAATTAATTTTTATCTATTATATACTTTTTATTATTAAATAGAAAGAGAAAGTTAGAAGAATAAAAAATTAATATAGAGAGAAAATAATATTTTCAATAAAATCTAATGATTGTCATAATATTTGTACATACACAACTTAAAAAAGACCCTTAATATGATATGAAAGGAGTATATTATAAACTTACCTAACATTATATAACTAAATAAATAAAAGTATGGATAGATTAATTAAAACAAATAACGGAATTCTAATTTCTATCTTAAAAGATAAACTTTGAAAAATATATATTATTGTACAAAATAGTTAGAAGCTAGAAAAAAATAAAAAATATTATAAAAGACGACACCGACTCTAGAA
>NC_029775.3:107690279-107697617 GCF_000817695.3 Arachis duranensis
TACCATCATTAATAGTTAATAGAAATCATCATTAATCTATAATATTTTTCATAAATAATATTTAAAAAATATGTATAAAAATTAATATTAAAATGTGTCATGTCAATGCCAAAAAATTAGAATTTTTTATTTAAACAAAATAAAAAATCTAATACTACATGAATTTCCTAAATTATTTTTTGATATATGAATCTCTTTTTTGATATATTTATATAAATCGTCTTAGCTAACTGAACTTTAGATTAATTAGTAAAAGATGATACGCTCGGACAATTTATACTTGAAATTCATTTTCGCAAAGCATGTAAATTGTCTCGGGATATTGAATGTTAAAAGATAGTATAATTTAACAACATTAGTTAGTCGAAATAACATACAGTTAAAATACAGTTAATTCAACAATATTAGGTTCTTACTGTCCACTTCTAAAACTATTGTTCTCTGATTTCAGCATGGATCTTCGTGTAATTCGGCCATGGGTTATCATACATGGACTTAATCACATTGGAGATCTATGTATATACATTGTTGTTTGGTGCAAACCTATCAATAAAAAATTTACGATTAGCAAACACATAAAAATACATAAATTTTAACAAATTCAAAATAGATTGTGGATAGAAGACATTAAAATAGTAGTCACGCCTGCATGTCATTAGGCAAAATTCTCATCTGTATGACGGACGATGGTGAAGGGACATCTGTCTGAGATACATTGGAGGAATCACCTACCGCGGTCTCTGTTGTTGGAATTGTAGGGGGCGAAGGGAGGGCGTAGCAGAATGAGCAACGTACACTACAAGAGACACGTCGAATAGCGGCGGTTTTTTTAGGAATTTGCGGCGCTTTTTAACCGCCGCGAAACGAAATTCCAGCGGTTCCACAAGCGTCGTTTATTAAGGGGTGGAGATTTGATTTTGCGACGGTTTTGAAAAACCGCTGGCACAACCGCTGCAAATCAGATAATTGATTTTGCGGTGGTTGCAAAACCGCCGCTATTTTGGCCAGTGGATTTAAAAAAAAAATCTGCGGCAGTTTTAAACTGCCACAGATTTGAGTGGGTTTTTGTTTATAGATACAGCTTCAGGAAGCTAATTGAGTATATAATGAGTTAACATTCAACTGAAGGAAACAAAAAGTGACACTCAAAAAACATAAATATCTCTATCATGAAAATATTCAGGTCAAGTATGAATAACACTAACATAACCGTGTAACTCACATCCAACATCCATCAAAACAAGATCTCCCTGTTTAATCTGCCAAATATGTGAGAAAAATTGAACAATAAAAAATAAATACTAGGAGATAGCATTTGGTGATGATAACTAAATTAAACTTTTGGTTATTTTCCAAATAGTTTATGACACTTGCATTCAGCCCACCACCAACGATAGGATTGAATCTGTTATGAAGTGCAATAAAGGACAAGAGAAAGCGTGCAATTAATCATTGATAAATGTGAAAGGTTCTTAAACTATCAATTAAAAACACAAAAGTAATCATAAATGAAAGAAATCCTTACGCAGTTAATTAATTCAATAGAGAGGCACTCACTCTATTCACTGTGCTCCTCTCATTCTGCATTCATATTCAACCTTTGCAGCTAGCATACTTTCCAAAGGGTATATTTTTGAATGCAGCATAGTCAACAAAAGGGCCTATTCAAGACAGATAAGAAATGTTCAAAGTATCAATATTTTAGTGCTTCAAAAGAGAAAGACTTAAGATAGTTAGTACTCCCAGTTCTCAAAGAGAGACTTGTGTACATCAGACAGATAGTACCTTTGAAGCTGTGCCTTGATAATGTCAACAAGATCTTGAGTTGTAACATTGAATAATAAGCAAATTTAGAAGCATAATCCATATATATAGCATAAATCAACAGCTCAAAATTGCATCAATTCCAAGAGCCTGTAGATTATCTGATCTGCATGTCTACTAAAATACCGCCCCTTTCCAACCATAACCAAAATACTAGTGTGATATCTATTAAACAAATCTCAATTCTTCTCAATTGAATCTCAAAAACTAACGATTCAAAATGCCACCTAGAGTAATTAATTACAAATACATGTAAAAAAAAGTGCAATACCATCTCAACAATTCAGTTGATACAGGAGAATATAAAATAGCAGGTATGTGCACAATAAGACTAAGCACTACACATGCATGTTATTCCATATTTTCATCCTACAAAGACTAAGCACTACACATGTATGTTATTCCATCACAGCCAAGCTCATATATGCAATTCCTCTTTTATGATTTTTACGTTAAAAAATAAAAAAAAGCTAACATGTCTAGTGAGACAAACATATATGCACAAATCTTTGTCAAAAACATAGACAGATAGAAAGATAGAACATGAAAAAGAACAACTTGAAGGTAAATGAAAAAAGAAGGGATAAAAATTGAAAAAAAAGTAGTTTTTCACTTAATAATGGCATAGGAGACAACAATTTAGCACCCTTAGGCCTACAAACATTCACACATTTTGAGAGTAACTACTATAAGAACATCATCAACAAAAAAGGGGTCTCCTTCATTCAGACTAAGAACTCTTCAATGGTGGATCCACTGATATTGACCAGTAGAAACTACTTCACATTTTGAAAGCATAAGATAACTAAGCATACATTAGTTAATATTTAGTACTTACAGCAATTAGAAGTCCTATCTCAACAGTGACAAAAAAACAACACCAAAGAATGCTCCCATTCAAGCAACAAAATCAAATTTATCAATCTTCCAAATCAAAATAGTTGCCTGATAGTCCACAAGGTTGATGACAGCAAAAATGATGATTGAAGAAAGAATGGCATTTGGAGTGTAACAGAAAAGGAGAGTGATGAATTCCAGGGTTAAGAACACAACTACAGACATCACAATATTAGATACTACAGTTTGACAACCAGCCATGAAATTCACTACTGACCTAGAGAAAGAACCTGAAAGCAACAGAAAGATTTATTAGAATGTTGCACTTCAATGATGAACCACAAAACAATACCATAAGATGATTATAATCCTTATTCTCTTTTATACTCCTTATTCTCTTTTATTTTGGCACTAGTAATATGATATCATTCCTTTACTAATAAAGTTGTACAACAGTTCCTCTTCGACTATAAGTTACCCTATGGCCAAATAGATGTATCATTGTATCAGGTATTCATACTCCATATAATTCAAAGTTTCAACCCTATTTTGATTTTAAAAAAATGACTACAAAATGTAGGTACAGGAAGACAACTTATTACTATACCATTCACCATTTCCTCTGGTGCTTTCATTGCCCCCTCATTCATTTCGGGTTTCTCTCCACCTTCTCAATCAAGACCTAATATGAGCCTCAAGCTCCACCTATTTAATGATCGATTAGGTTTTCTGCAATGTAAAAGAGATGCATTTGATTCAGTTGCAAGACAAATGTCCAGTGCAGATTTGACGTGAGAAGTAACAGGTGAATTTTTATGACAAGCAGCCTAAAAATCAATCTTAATACAAGAGAGAACAGATGTATGAAGTCCTTTAATACTATTTGAAGGAACTAAAGGATGCACTAAACGAAATAAATTACATGCACAAGTCTTCAGTAATAATATCAAAACATGCAATGTCATTTCATAAGGGATGTTCTGTCCTAAAATTATTAGATCAAATTTTTTGTACCTTTGCATGCTCCAAGTCTTTCAAAAGTAAAACTCCAGATCCTTCCCTCATGACAAATCCATCTCGGTTCTGGAATATCATAAATATCCTAATAAGAAAAACTGAATTTGCCATAGCTCATATCAATAGAAGACAAAATTTTTGTGATAAAAAAGAAAAGTTGTATCTGTGACCATTGAAATGTTAGTTTTTAATAAACTATTCTATTCAGATTACAAGAAAGGATACAAGACTTGCTCATCAAATCTCATTATGATTATAGTTGTATTGTTTCAAAACTAAAAAATGTTGAAAGATCAGTAATACAAAAATATGGTGAATAGCAGCAAGAATGAGCAGGATTTTTGTTGTATTACAATGTCCCAAGGGCGTAAAGCTTTGGTAGGGTCTGTATTCCTCTGTGATAGGGCTTTGCATGCCACAAAACCTCCCAACCTGTACCAATGATTAGTGGATTCATATCAGCTAGATTTATGGCACGATAACCTTATGCAGGTGAAAAAGAATCAATAGTGAATCATACCAATGGGTATAATAGTACCATCTGAACCACCACAAAGCATCACATCCTGTAAGAATATTTTCATATTAAATTTATCAATATATTTTGATGCAATGACTGTATCATTACACCAAATTATCTCTGAAAAAGAAAGTTAAATAAATAAATAAAAGTTATAATATTGGATACAAAAAATTCACCATCCTGAGAGTAATATTAAAGCATGAATACTTACAGCTTCACATCTTATGATGTGGTTTGCTGCATTCAATATACAAATGTCAAAATAAAAGCTTGGTATGAAACAAAACACCAATTTATGGTGTCCATGTAACAACAGACTAGATCCATCGCAAGTATGGAAGATCCAATATTTGTTGGTACACAAAAAGGATTCATCTTCTTCAAGAAATTAAAGTACTAAACAGGAATTAAACTTTCACAACTGCACTTATAAAATCCAAAATCTCAGAAATTAAAGTACTAAACAGGATTCATCTCATTGAAAATCCAAAATCTCTTTTCTGTGCTTTATCTTTGGCAAAATTTTATGAAAAACAATTTGCAAATCAAGGTTCAGGTTCATCAGGGACTTCAACAACAAACTGTTCAACAACAACCACTTTTGATTTTCATGTTCAGCCACAGCAACAACAAGAAGGCTCAACAAAATCTACAGAGCAAGCAGAATTTCAAATCTTAGATCTAGAAATCCAATCAAAATTTTAAGGTCCAGTTCCAGCATAATCAATCCCAATCTATGATATTACAACACATGCAATTCAACAAGTAGAAGATTTAGAAGCACATATAAAATTATCTACCGCGATGGCGTTGGACAGTGATGATGCTTATGGCACCACTCAGGGCAACGGAGATGGGGAACTCACGGCCAGAAGCGGCTCCGAGGATGGCGCCGTCGCGAAGGGGAAGGTAGAGGATGAGGATCTATTGGATCGGAAACCGACACCAAAGCTGCGTTGCTGGTTCACAGACGCAACGGTCGTAGGCGGACCAGCTGCGAGAAAGAACGCGACGAACGACGAAGTGGTAGCAAGCAGCATAGGGGACAATGCTGCCGTGAAGGGGAGACAAAGAGCGTTTGCGACCCTTGTTGATGGAGCAACGGTGGCGAACGCAGATCTTCGGGCAAGAGTGGCGATGATACGGAGGCCACCACCAAAGCCACCGCATATGAACTTGCAAGCGGCGGTCACGGGTGGAACGGCCGCTAGCGGCAATCGGTTCTTGGCTGTTAGGAGGGTCTCTCTTTGGCCTGAGGAGAAATTGAACGCAACTCCTTGTTGGATAATAGGAGACAAACGACAAAACACGAAGGGTGGTGGTGGGTTGAATTCAAGGTTTCAGAAATTGGGAAAAAATTGAATCAAAATGTTAATTTGGGAAAGGAAATTTTGGGCAAAATCAATCGATGAGTATTGTTCAAACCAAAATTCAGAAGGCATAGAGATGAAAATGATGCAAAATTAATTTATCAACAGCCACTAAAATTAAATTGGGATAAGGGAGAAGAACATACGAGATTGAGGGGAGAGGGGCCGATCTGCAACTCACAACAAGGCAAGGGGGGAAGGCTGCCGACGACGACACTGAGACGGATGGCTGGGGAGGACGTCGATGATAGGCGTCGTTTCTTTGCTGGGGTTCGCGTGCAAAAGGTGAAGCTTAATGGTTCCTATTAACTTTTGTTTTGGTATTTTAGCGAAACGAAACCCCTCTCCCCCACCCCCACACAAGGTTATTTGCTGCGGCTGGTACCCAAAACCGCCTCAAGTCAAATCAAATTAGAGCGGAGGTTATTTACGTAATAAGAACCGCACCAATTCAACCAATTTGCGGCAATTTGAGCAAATGCCGGCAATTTGTGGCTGCTAAGTTCCGTTTTTCTTGTAGTGGTAGTTGAAATTCGAAATCATGATGAACTGCTGGTCTGATGGACCCGCCTATGATGTCATAAGGGTCGATGGGGTAGTCGAGATATCGATAGAGGGCGATGACTGAGAAGTCCCTGGGTACCAGTAGTGGAAACCCTCCTTCCACCACAACCATGAGACCGACTCGTGACACTTCTGCTACCCGCCGTCATGTCTTCAAACAGAATACCAATTAACACTAATCAGCATATGTACAACACAAATCCTTCAACATTTATATTATTTCAAAAAAAAAATGATATAATATCTCCTAAAATTAGACATATATCCACCTTTATGATGTCCACAAATCTAACAAATCTCAATCTACAACATTTCCAATAGAATATATTAACTTGTTTATACTATTGTATAAATTTTGAGGCTAATACTAATTATTAACTAAAACACAAATTAGATATAAAGGTATATAATTGAGACTTGATGTACAAAAATATCAAACAACAAGAAATAATACAATCAAATATTCTTTGAACATTAATTTATACAAATCAGCATCAATGCATGACACAACGATCAGCAGCTCATTAATTGCAGAAATTCAATAAAAAATCAATCAATCTAGTCCAAACAAATTTAAATTCAAATTCAAAAAATTATAACAGTATGTTGAACTAAACCTGAATAATAAACACAAATAAACAATATTCAACAAAAATCCTATATTATAATAACAAATAAACAATATTTGACGGTAATGCATTGTGGGTCACTGAAACGTAGTGTTTTGTTAAACGTGTTTACCGTTAAAAAAATTCGATAATAAATCTGACGCTAAATTTCGCGCCTATCTTTCTAGTCTTTCCTTCAATTATTACCGACGAATTTACCGTCAAAAATGAAAATCCGCCGATAATACTTTGACATGACAGATTTGACACCAAAATTCTCAGTAAATTTACCGGTAAAATCACTGCTAATGTTTGTCGTTAAATCCGACCGTATTTAGCGTCTTTCTTATAATGCAATATCTACTTTTAAAATAGAAAATGCAAAAATTGTACTAAGAATTTAATTTTTTTATTTTAATTAGTTAGTTTATTGAAAAAAATACACAATTTATAATATAATTTTTCACTAACAAGTGCTCTTAAAACTTTGCTTAAAATTATTATTAAATTTTTTAATTTTTTAATAAATATATTACAAGTAAATTGAAATTTTTTTTTATTTTTTTATAATTTTCTTTTACTACCAAACAAATCT
>NC_029775.3:107697713-107717980 GCF_000817695.3 Arachis duranensis
AATTAAAATTACAAATTGAATATATAGTAATTAATTCATTATTTTATCGTTTTATAATTTTTTTATTTTAGAGATTTTTTTTTCATCTTAATTTATGTCTTTAGGATACTTATTAAGAATTTAATAATTTTGATATATTGTTAGTGTAAACTATTTTTTACTATCGTTCAATTATATATTTATTCTTTTAAATGACCATTCAGATATTAATTGTTAAAAATAATTATTGTTGCTAATATAGTAATACGTAATTAAATATATATGTAAATTTCATTTATATTATCAATTTATTAAAATTAAATTCTACTTATTAACCTCTTAAAATTTTAATTTTTATTAAAACAAAAATGTTTGACAACAAAAAAAATAGTTAAAAATAATTAGAATTTATCTTATTTATTATTTATTAATTATTATAACAATTAATAAATAATAAATAAAACGAATTCTGACTTTTTTTTATCTCTTTAATATTATCGTTATTAAAAATAGTAATTATATGGTTTGACTTTAATAATGAAATAATTACAAAATTAATTAGGTACCATAACAAGAAGTACCCTCCTCTTATTCTAGTAAAATGTAATTAATTTTAATATATTATAATAAATAAAAAATATTAAAAATCATCAAAATTTGTTATTTTTTGTCATCACTTAACCATCATCTCAATTTCTTTATTTACTTTATTCTAATAACGGACTCTAGCATTCTTCCATGCCATCAAAGGCATATATATATGGATAGACATGTATAAGTTGTTTCATGTACCTAACAAGGCAAACTTGAAGAGTGAAGGCTGCTCAAGCTAATAAGAATTAAGATGAAAGCCTTTGCTTATGTTCTGATCGTTCTCTTTATTTTCTCCATTGACATCGGTATGTTTTAATTATCTAATAAATAATAAAGTTTAATTTTTCTTATTCTGTTGCACGAAAATAAGACTATTTGCCTTATAATTTATTTTATTGTTAAAAAGAAGAATGATTTTTTATATTGTTAAAAATAATTGGAAACTGATTTATGTTTATTTACTTATAAAATTTTATTATTTTCAATTTTTCTTCGATAAAATCCTAAAGCTAAAAATATTAAAAATAAAAACAAAAAAATATTTTTTCAAACCAAATAATTAAACACTAAAGATGTTTTTTATTTGTATTTTTATTTTTAATATTCTCTCTTTTAAAGATTTTATGATGGAATAAGAGAAAATAACCAAAATAATAAAATCTTATTTTTGTATTTTTTTTTTTACAAAATTTTAAAAATAGAAAATAAAAAACTCAAATCAAACATATTCTTTAACGATAGTTAAATTTTTACAACAAAGTACTAATGGTTTTATATGGTTGATGATGTGAAAATATGCATAGACAATGGAAGGTTGTTGAAAGTATCAGAGGCAAGAGAGTGTCAACAAACACAGAGTGAAGGAGGCTGTATAGAAAACACATGCAACAGCGACTGCAGGAGAATACATGGAGGGCGAGCATCTGGTCATTGCAATGCGATAGAAGATTGTATTTGTTATTATCCATGTTAAATTTGTGCTCTTACTTTTACAGCATTGTCTCCTTTTCAATAAATATTTAAATAATGATGGATCTACATGTAGAGGTGTGGATCCCATTAAACCAATAAATATATATATGAATTTACATAATGCTTTTATTACATAATGTGTTTGTGTCAACATTTAAAAAAAATTATGTGCGTAAAACTTATATTATTTAATAACAATAGAAAGAGAAAAAATTAGTGTTATATAGATCTAATCAATTCAGATAAAAAATTATAACTCTATTCAATTAAAATAATAATAATAATAATAATAATAATAATATAGAATAAACTTCTTTTTAAAAAAATTTATAAATCAAATTTTGATGCAAATTTTTGTATTCATTATTAAAAAATAAGATTTTTTAATCCTTAAAATGTGGTAATTTTACGTCACAAGATTTAAAAAAAAATTATTGTGAATTATCATTTTTTTAAAAAATAAAAAAATCTAGAGATTAAATTTTGTTTTGAATCTACTTGTTTACCTTCAAAATATTTATTCAAATATTAGCACACAAATTCAAATCAAATGGATAAGCGATTTGCTAAATACAAAAGTTTTTAGTCATTTACAAAAATATAATAATTTTTAGTTATTTTTTCATATTTTTAAATCATTCATGAGTTATTTTGTCGATAATCTCTTTCAGGGACTTTTTTGTTAGCGGTTAAATCTTTTTAGTATCAAATTGGTAGTTAACAACAACAATAATAATAAAATAATAATAATAATCTAATTAGTTATTTAGGGTAAAACACTATAATAAGCCAAGGAGAATGAAATTTTACACAAATAAGCCAAATGAAAAATTGGTTCATGAATCCACCAAACGCACATTACTATATAGTTCGAATCAGGTTCATTCGAACTCTATTCACACATAATTCGAATCATCTTGATTCGAATTATGAACAAAACGTGTACACACACTAATTCGAATCATGTTGATTCGAATTACACTCACACACGCTGCACATAGTAATTCGAATTGAATAGATTCGAATTACTCATGATTTAATTATGTCCATTTTTTATTAAAAATTTAATAATTGATTAAAAAAATCAATAATTTAAAAATTAAAAAATATATATTTTATTTCATGCATTAAAAAAAAAGCTAACAAAATATTTTATTACGAGACTTCTTTAAAATATTAGTGAGCTATCAATTCGAATTTCATACAATACTCTTTTGTGCATTTTTAATAGCTCATGAATATTTTTTTATAAATTTTTTAAATAAATTTATTTAAATTATACCACAAAAAAATATTTTATTCTCTACAAAATAATTTTAAAAATGACTTAAAAGATGTTAGGAGTACTATAAAAATTTGTAATGTCCTAATGACTTAGGACATTAAAGAAATACTCTACAAAGTCAATAAGAATTTAGAAATTAAAAAAAAATATAGTTATAAAAAGTATTTACCTAAATTAGTAGAATATTACAAACTTTCATAGTACTCCTAACATTTTTTAAGGAATTTTTTTAAAATTATTTTGCATAGAAAATGGCTTAAAAATGCCCTTTATTCTAGGCAAAATAATTTTAAAAAATAGCTTAAAAAAATGTTAGGAGTACTATAAAAATTTGTAATGTCCTAGTAATTTAGGTAAATATTGGTTGTAACTATATTTTTTTAATTTCTAAATTAGTATTGACTATGTAGAGTATTTTTTTAATGTCCTAAGTCATTAGGACATTAAAAATTTTTATAGTACTCCTAACATTTTTTTAAGTCATTTTTTAAATTATTTTGCCTAGAATAAAGTGCATTTTAAGCCATTTTAAGCCATTTTCTATACAAAACAATTTAAAAAATAGCTTAAAAAATGTTAGGAGTACTATAAAAATTTGTAATATTCTAGTAATTTAGGTAAATACTGGTTATAACTATATTTTTTTAATTTCTAAATTATTATTGACTATGTAGAGTATTTTTTAATGTCCTTAGTTATTAGGACATTACAAATTTTTATAGTATTCCTAATATCTTTTAAGCCATTTTTAAAATTATTTCGTATAGAGTAAAATATTTTGTTAGCTTTTTTTTAATGCATGAAATAAAATATATATTTTTTAATTTTAAATTATTGATTTTTTTAATCAATTATTAAATTTTTAATAAAAAAATGGACATAAGTAAATCATGAGTAATTCGAATCTATTCAATTCGAATTACTATGTGCAGCGTGTGTGAGTGTAATTCGAATCAACATGATTCGAATTAGTGTGTGTGCATGTTTGTGCATAATTCGAATCAACATAATTCGAATTATGTGTGAATAGAGTTCGAATGAACTTGATTCGAACTATATAGTAATGTGCGTTGGTGGATTCATGAACCAATTTTTCATTTGGCTTATTTGTGTAAAATTTCATTCTCCTTGGCTTATTATAGTGTTTTACCCAGTTATTTATCTAAAATTAAGCTTAGTTTTTTAAATATGAATGAGACTATTAGTATTTAATAATTTTTTTTAAAAGTTAATTGAAATTATATATATGTCATTTATATTTATCTTTATTTTATTGTTTTATTTAATTTAGTTATGGGCTTATATATAATAATGTCTTTGTCGAAAAAACTCTACCGCAAATATTATAGAGTAGTGTTAATTATCCTTACAGTTAAAAATACTAAAAAATTATTGAATAATTATTTAATAGATAAAAAGATAAAATATACACCTATAAATAAAGAGAATAATTATGAATTTACCTTCGTCTCATTTGAATTTTTATCTTTTTTATATTTTTGGTATTTCTTACACAATTATAAGAATCACAGTTAGTCCATCCGAATTATAAATTACTCCTTGTAGATTCTTTGATTATTGAGTTATATTTTTTTTGTATTATATAAAAATAATCAATAAAAATATTATTTGATAAATATAAAGTATTTGACAAAATATTAGCTAGTATCAATAATAAATATAGAGAAATATTAAAGGATCATCATAATTTATTTTTTTTTGTCGGTAATTAATTATTAATGTCTAAAAATATGAGCTAAAAATATATTATAAGATTATTAAACTAAAAAAATTAAGTTAATAATTAAAAATAATGACCAAATTAAAAAATAATATATTTTGCTAATCCTTTAACATTTTGCATAAATATATTATGCAACATGATCAAAATATTAAAATAAAAAATACTTTAAAATAATATACATTTTGATGTGTTAATTAAATAATTAAAAGCTTTATTAATCTATTTTAAATTTTAAATATCTAAATATATTTATATTAATTTTTTTATTATTTTTTTATTATTTTCACTTTCACTATTAAAATTTGTTGGATCCATCATTAACAACGATGAGATCATAATTCATAGATAGGGTGTGGGGGTATGAGAAACAGTTTAAGAATATTATAGGAAGTCCAAAGAAAATAATTTGTGTCTTTGGTGTGAAATAAAGGGTGGCAAACGGGTTAATTCCCTCCCTTCCTATTCTAAGTTTCCAACGATTTTGAATTTCATGCCCACTCCATCTAACGGTAGGATGGCTATTATGCCTTATTTTTTTTTGGATTTGGATCTTCTAAAGTTTGAATTTCATTTTAGAGAGTAAAGTGTGATCTTTCACCATTGATTACATAGGTGGGACCAATAATAAATATGAAAGAGAAACTATTCAAAGGTAGAAAATTATACTTTACTCTCTAAAATGAAATTCAAACTTTAGAAAATTCAAATCCATTTTTTTACTCATTATTTAGAAAGAAAAACAACAATTTAAGATAAAGTATTAAATTGATCTCATATTTGAATCTAATTTTGTTTTAATTCTTAAAATTTAAAGTATTGAATCCAAAAAAATTTTATTTCATTTGAATGTAGTTCTGTCATAAAGTTAATATTAAATAATTAATAAAATTTAGTTTTTCGATATATAAAATTTATATAACCAAACTCTTCGATTATGGAAGAAAGTTTCCCGCGGTAGAAATGACGATGACCTTATCCTCGTCGCTACCGGCACAACTTCCCTGCAAAAAGCGAATTTTTAAAAATATTTTTCATGTGCTTAAACTAAGACCAGTGACTCGCGATAATGCATTTGTTGTTGATCCGGTACTTTTCGAGTTTGTACTTTTATTTATAAAAGGAAATTAAAGTTTGGTGGAACAATAACGTTAATTATTTAATATTAAAAAGGAAATTAAAGTTTGGTGGAACAATAACGTTAATTATTTAATATTAATTTTATGATAGGACTATATTGAAGCTAAATAATTTTTTTTAATTTAAATATAATATTTTAAACATTAGGAACTAAAACCGGATTAGACCCAAATATAAAGAATGAATTTAATACTTTACCTAACAATTTGTTAATCATGGTCAGGCATAGACAACTAAGACAACACTCTTATTTAATATTTTGAACTCCTTCAAAAGTCATGTCGTCTGAAACAGTTTTTTCAAATACCACCAACTAATAAGCAAACTAAAAATACAAAATTAAAGCTAAATTGTCAAATTACAACTAGTAAGGCAGAAAATTAGCAACCAACTCAACAAAATTATAAAATGATAATCAGATAAATTAAAGCTAAATTAAAACTAGGAAACAAAATCATAACGCATAACACAAAAGGCATAAAATATTTACATGGAAGAGAATAATTTTAGGGGGGAAAAAAGTAATAAAAAGAAGAGAAATTTTATGAAAAGTGTAATATGGTAAAATATCTAAGGGATTTGATTTATATCTACTTTTAAAATGAAAAACGGACAAATTTACTAAAAATTCATTTTTTTATATTTTAATTAATAATTAATTAGTTAGTCTATTGAAAAAAAAATACACAATTTATAATCTAATTTTTTACTAACAAGTGCTCTTAAGACTTTGTTTAAAATTATTATTAGATTTTTTTAAATTTTTTCTTAATAAATATATTACAAGTAATTGAATATTTAATTTTTTTTGTTTTTCATAATTTTATTTTACTACCAAACACGTCTAGTCACACTTAAATCAAGATAGTGAAGTCCACGCATAATAAAAATTATAAATTCAATAGTAATTCAAGTGGTTTGGAAGTGCTCCGGTTGAGCGTGGGAAATCAGTGATGCACCACTATTTCGTGGTACATCTTGTGCCTAATTAAGTGGATTTTATCCACTAATCTCACACGTATTCATTGAATTCGCATGTTTTACATTTTCCTTCTTAATTTTGTGCTATGATTGAAAACATATTTCTTTGGTCTTAATTTAGCTAATTTTAATCCTCTCTCATTACCATTCGATGTCTTGATATGTGTGTTAAGTGTTTTCAGAGATCACAGGGCAGGAATGGCTTAGAGGATGGAAAGGAAGCATGCAAAAGTGGAAGGAATACAAGAAGCTGAAGGAACTGCAAAACTGTAAGCCCTGACCTCTTCGCACTCAAACGGTCATAACTTGAGTTACAGAGGTCCAAATGAGGCGGTTCCAGTTGCATTGGAAAGCTAACGTCCGTGGCTTTGTAATAACATATAATTTTTCATAGCTGACCTGGCGATCAGGGACGCGCACGCGCAAAGCACACGGACGTGCACATCTGTGAAATTCCCATCGGCGCGTACGCGCGCAGGAGCTGCGACCTGTATGTATTAGAAATTGCCCCCAGCGATTTCTGGGCTAGTTTTGACCCAGTTCTCGACTCAGAAAACACAGATTAGAGGCTGGAAGTGGAGCAGAATCATTCATTCAATCATACAACATTCATTATTCATAATTTTAGAATTAGATGTAGTTTCTAGAGAGAGAGAGAGGCTCTCTTTTCTCTCTTAGGATTTAGGATTTAGGATTTCTATTAGTTTTAGGATTATTCTTCTTCATTCCAGGTTCAATGTTACTTTAATTTATGTTTCTCTTCTACTTTTAGATACTCTAATGCTTTTACTTGTATTTGACTCATGTTGCCAAATTGGCTTATGAACCCTTTCATGTTAGATTTGAATTTATGTTTAAATATAATTTGAGGTATTTCAGATTTATGATTTTTACTTAGCTTTTTATATTCTTAGCTTTAATTGATGAATTGATTAATTGGAGACACTTGAGTTATCAAACTCATTGTGATTGATAATTGTTATCTTTGCTAAATAATTTAAATTCCAATAACTCTAGTCTTTTCTAAGGAATTGACTACGATCTAAGGAATCAAATTGATTCATCCATTTAACTTACCTTCATAGTTAGAGGTTAATAAGGTGGGAGCAAAATCCAATTCTCATCACACCTGATAAGGATAACTAGGATGGGATTTCCAGTTCTTATACCTTGCAAGGGTTTTCATGATAATTAGTTTACTTCCTTGTCATTTACATTCCTTGTTCAAATCTTTCAAAAACCCAAAAGATACTTTTCTCATAACCAATAATAACACACCTCCCTGCAATTACTTGAGAGACAACCCGAGGTTTAAATACTTCGGTTATTAATTTTTATTGGGTTTGCTTTAGTGACAAACAAGTTTTTGTACGAAAGGATTCTTTGCTGGTTTAGAAGCTATACTTTCAACAAGACTTTATTTGTAAAATTCTTTACTAGCAAAAATCTGTTCGTCAATTGGCTAAGGTATGGTCTCGATTTCCTGTATCTAAAATATAATGTGGTGTGAAAACTTAGGCTAAAGGCCCTAAGATAGGCATTGAATTGTTGATGTTGTTGAATAGTTGAGATATATGATGTGGTCATATATGTGATTATAAATGTTGATGCCTTGATGGTGTGATATATGAGAAAAATGCATGTTATGATATATGCTTGATGAATGATTGAGGTTGAAGTGTGGGTGAAACCATATTGATGGTGAGTATGATATTGATTATTGTGTTCTGGATCAGCCGGCGAGCTGGGATCGATATTGTCACTAGTGGAGTTTGCGTACAATAATAGCTACCATGCGAGCATCGGAATGGCTCAGTATGAGGCTCTATATAGGAGAAAATGTCAATATCTGCTATGTTGGTATGAAGCTGGGGAGAAAGTCTTGTTGGGGCCGGAGATGATAGCTGAATCCACTGAATAAGTCAAGAAAATCCGAGATAGGATGCTTACTACTCAGAGTCATCAAAAGAGTTATGCCGACCAGAGGCGGAAGCCCTTGAAATTTGAGGAAAGGGATCATGTTTTTCTTAAGGTTACTCCAACCACAGGAGTAGATAGGGCGATTAAAGCGAAGAAGTTGAATCCTCGATACATTGGTCCATTTCAAATCTTGGGGAGCGTTAGACCGGTGGCGTACCGGATGGCTCTACTACCTCACCTTTCGAACCTGCACGACGTATTTTACATGTCGCAGCTTTAGAAGTATACTCCTGATGCACTGCTAGAAATAGGGTTTTTTCGGACGAATTTTGAGACGAAATTGAAATAAATTTCGAACAAATTAGAGACAATTTTTTTCAAACAAAATTGGGACGAATTTTTTTTGTCCCAAAAAGCCTTGTTGCTAATTTACATTTTGTCTGAAATTTCGTCCGAAATTTTTTTCAGACGATTTTGTGACAAATTTCGAATAGGTATTTATCTGCTAGATTTCTAACTATTATGATGTATTTTAGACAAATTTTAGACATATTAGCCAACATAAAGACAATATATTTTAAACAAATTTCAAACAAAAAATATATTTTATTTTAGACAAATTTCTAACGAATTTAGTCAAATATAACAAATTCTTTTCGAACAAATTTTAGACAAGTCAAATATTTCTTTTCAATTAAATTTCAGACAAATTTAATTTAAAAGAATTTACGTATTTAAAACAAATTTCATACAAAACAAAAAAATTATTTTCACACAAATTTTCTACAAATTTAATATAATATTTCAAATAATTTTCATACAAAATAATTTGCTATTTAATAGATAAATATTTTAGAAAATAAATTATAAAATTATAAACACATAATAAAGTCATGAAAAAGTTAATTATCATAAAAGAGTTAAAAAAACAATTATTATTAAAATACTTTTGTCCATAAATGTAATCAAACTAAAATAAAAAATACTTAAACTAAAACAAAGAAAGCCTTTAAAAAGGTCAAATATCATGAATCAAATAAAATGTACTAACTAATTCACCTAAAAATTTCTTAATCTAAATCAGAAAAAACATATACTCCTGACATCAATCACTTATGTTATCATCCTCATTATCACTAGAGCCTGTCCCAAGCTCATCTTCTGCAGGATCAGACAAAGTTGAAGGAAGTGAGAGATTCAACTTTTTATACAAAGCATGAATTATCTTTTTAGTAGAATCAATTCTTTTCTGTTGAATATTTAGTTGACGTCCTTGATCTTTTAACTTGTGCTCAGCATCATTCAACTTAACCTTTTTTTTCTGACCACTGGAGAATACATAAATCAAAACAAAATGTTAAATTCAAAGACATTGGCAAATGATAGAAAAAGAAAAGTGTTAATAGAGTTGAAGGAAAACTACTAACAGTGTTAATAGGATCAAAAGTTTGTATTGAATCAACAACCATAGCACGAGGGGAAAGAAGCTAAGCTTTCTTTAATATGTCCTAAAAACTAAATTAAGATAAAAAATCATACAAGTATCTAGACTTCACCATACAGTTCTCGCAAGTTAAAGCTATTACATGAAATAATCGCTTAATAGGACCCTGACAATAACTTCAATAAAAATCCATGTATAAAACATAAAATAATATAATAAGAAGAATGCTAGCAACAAAACTAATCAGAAGAAATTCAAATTTCCACCTCAATATCAGTACTTGAATATAAATATATATCTGATTTAATCCTAAGGCATTCTGCTCTTTTACCAATTTGCTCAAGGCTCTGTCACTTGACACAAAACAAAATAAATTCAACTAACGGACTCTAAACCCAAAGCATAGTCACAAATCAAATTTTAAACTTCAATGTCCACATCAGGAAAATCAAATATTATCCCAAACTACAATACCAGGTGCAGTAAAGAAACCCAATAAAAACTAACCTCTTCACCAGACACATATAAAACTCGAGATGCTTTGCCTTCACTGAAACCTTTGCTATCATTGTTGCCATCTTCAAATTAAATTGTGATAATAAAAGAAAGCATTAGTGGTAAGAGTTTGATATCCTCTTAATTTAAAAGAAATCAAATTGAACTCCTCCCAAGTCCAATCAGCAAAATCTGAAACAATATAGATAATAGTAACATTACAATCCACAAGATCGATTCTGTTATAAGTGAGCCAATCATTTCACTTCATTTGTATCCTCTTAATTTATTTTGTGGCATTGCGGATGCGATCCAGAAAGAACTTATTGTATAAATATTGATCTCATAAAATTTTAGTACCAGAAATAAAATCTCTCACACAAGGACATATTTATAAAGTTTAACTTTAATGCACTTTCAAGTTAAGCAATTTTAGACATGCATTCAATTAGGTAAAGCCACCTAGCAAAAGTAAACTACTTTTTTACATTCGTTGCATGAATGAGAACAGTTGTAATTGAGCAACAAATAATCACTCTAAACCCTGAAATCAATAACTATTTAAAAAAAATTCAGAAACATCATACTTAAAAATTAAAAAACAGCAAAAACAGCATAACAAATCCATTTTAATCAACAATTTCAACAACACAAAATCAATGATTTAATTAATTTCAGAATCAGAAATCACAAATCAGATTCAAAACACTGAAACAGACTCAACAGTGATGACATTAAATTAAACAGAGCACACTACAAGAAAAATACCCATTCAGCCACACTTTTTTTAAGCTACATTTAAAAAGCGTAGCCTATTCTTAGAATAGGCTACGCTTTTTCGCATGATGCCCTTTTATAAGAGAAAAGGAAACACTATTAAGGCATCACTTCAAAAGCGTCTCCTTAGATAGTTTAAATATCACTTATAAAGCGTAGCCAAATCTAAAAAGCTATGGGTACATTTTTTAGATCAAAGGGAACGCTTTTAAAAAGTAACCCATTTGTTAAGTTTTGGGTGCGCTTCATAAGTGTCTCCTAATATTAAAATACCAAATAAACACTTAAGTGAAATTTTGTTTGCCCTGTATCACCTTCACTCCCTCACTCACGCAATACACACCCTCCTCCTCACTCAACACACACGAAGAAATCAGAAAGCTAAGGGGGAGAACGGGAAGAAGAAGAGAGGAGAGGGAAGGAAGGAGAGAACGACGGCGGCTAACTGGCTAGGGTTCTGCTGTCGTTGTCGTCGAATGCAGTGAGAGAGAGAGAGAGAGCTCGAGGAACAGAAAAAACTCAATGGAGGAGAGAAGAAAGGGGTGCTCCGTCGCCGCTGAAGCTCCACCGCCGCTGCTAGGGCTTGTTGCCGTCGCCGTTCTGCCACCGCCAGGCTGATGTACCGCCGCCGAGGATCTCGAATGGGATGTCTCACCGCCGTTGTGCTCTGTCGCCGCGCTGCCATCGACTGGAGCTCGGCTATCATCGTTTCGCACAAAGCTAAGAGTTCATAGCTCTACTACGCCATCACATGGCTCTTCTCCTTGCACCACATCCTCACACGGCTCTGCTACGCCACGCCACGCCACCACCGCGGCTCTGTTACACCGTACCGCTGCCGCAGCTCTGCTACTTCGCAACGACGCCGCAGCTCTCTTACGTCGCACCACCTCCTCGCCGTGCTTTTCTGCTTTGCTCCGCATCTCCTTTGCTAATCGTGCCGCCTCTGCTCCGTCTATCCCTGCTCGATTCACTCTCTCATCGACGACAGGTAGGCTTTTAATTTTTTTTCCTGATTTAGGCAATTAGGGTTCCTAATTCCCACTAGCCTGTGTTAAATTTAATTAGGGTTCCTATATCACAATTTCATTTTTAATTAGGATTTTTCTATGTATGGTTCAATTTCTTTCGTACTGTCTGTGTTAGAAGCTTTTTCGTGTCACATTTGAGCATTGCTTGTTATTATTAGTGTTGAATTCTAATTTTGTTCTTTATTCAATTTGTGATGAATTGACTTTGGTTTTGTGAGAAGGTGTACTGCGGTTTAAGGTTCTGATTTAATGATTTTTAATTTGGGGGTTTTAGCTTCTGAATGCGTATTGTTTCTAATTTTTAGGGTTATAGGTTTTAGCTTCTGAATGCGTATTATCTTATGAATCTACTCTGAATTCTATTTGAGTGAACATTTTTATTTTACTGTATGAATAGTACATGATAGGAGTTAAAATTATTTTGCTGTGGTATTGTCTTTCTAATTTTTTGAGTTTATGTTGCTTGCTTCATTAGAATTTGCTTTCTGATTTTGCATCTTGCTTGTTAAGTTCGTTTTAGCTTCATAGTTGTATAAGTAATCATTGTTTCATACTAGCATATAAACCTTGTACTCAATTATTTCACATCTACAATGATTCCAAGTCTCATCTATTCTCTTAATTGTAATATATTTCTGTCTTCATGCTATAAATACTCATTTTGTTAGTAATGCTTCTCACTTGAGTTGATGCTTCACTATTTTTTGAAATTCTCTGCTCTTCTAGCATCCCTTATCTCATTTGTTGAGGTAGCAGTAGGTGTAGAATTTTGACTTGTATTATGAGATGATATAGTAGTAAAATTAGGAAAAGTTAAAACAGTATGAGGAAATTGATTGTAAGTTGGAGATGGAGAATCTGCTTTGAATAATTCATGATAAGGAAATTTAGTTTCATCAAACAAAACATGCCTTGAAATCAAAATTATGTGGTAATTGATAAGGTGACATGTGATTAACAACTTTGGAAGATAATCTATTTACAGTTTTTAAAAAATTGTAATCTAGTTTTTGTTTATGTAGTAATTGGGACAAGGTTTGAAGGCTTATACTTATATCTTAAGTGCTATCCATTTCTATAAACACAGCCTACAGATTCCCATAGATTTCTGATTTGCTGTCTTTCTGCTTTATGCTTTCTTCGGCACTTTTAATCATCTTTCTTCTTATCAACTACAATTAAAAATTATAATATCAAATCTCAGATTCATTAATAAGACTTGCTGCTACCGATTCCAAACTTTGGGGCCTTCTTAATTAGTAATAATAGGAGTATTTATAATATCAAATCTCAGATTCATCTTGCTTGCATTTGCATAGTCTTGGCGCTTCTGAAAATGAGGTATTCGGATGCTCTTTTGCTTCAAGAATCATCATCATTTCAAACTCCAATTGTGAAGTGAAATCTTGTCTCTTTTTCTTTCCCATACATTTATATTGTTCTGTAACCACCTGAGACTAAAACAAGAAATAATAAAGTACAATATCATTGCTTCACGCTTTTTGTTTTTCTTATATTTGGATATATAGCCTTGATAGGAGCTACATGTGTTTGTGAGAAACTGAAGGGAATATAAAGGTTTTCTTCCTCATTGATTTGATTTTCTTTTTTTTTATCCCTCATTTGTATACTATATAGTATATACCATGAGTTGCCTATATTTTACTTGTCCCTTTTACATGGAAACATTGCATTGCAAGTAGCACCATGAATGTGTACTTTTATTTGTTATGTTGTGCTTAACGGTAATGTTTTACTTTTTACTCTCAATTTTAAAATGATTCCATTCACCTGCACAAAGCTCATGTGTATACCGTGTTTAATGGATCGCTAACTTTTAGCTGAAAAAAGTGTCACTGTCACATGCTCATTCTTGAAATGCGTGTAAGTGTAACTAGATCTTCCTTCAAGGGAGTTTTTGCACTTGCCTCTGCTTCAAATCGAACAAAATATTTACCTTGAGAACCCATTTCTGCTATTTCCTATAAAGAAATCCATAGTTTTGTTTGATTTATTAGCACTCAACCATTCCACTTTTTTTAATGTTTATAGTTTATGACTTCAAATCAATATACCATTATGCAGATATAGAAAAACTTTAAGGGACGATGAACAAAGATTTTAACAGGGTCGCTATTCTATAGCATCTGCAGTTCTGCTCTTAAAGGTGAGTGATTTAAGAGTCAAATTTTATTACTTCATTTTCTGTTTCAACTGGAACTGATGTCACCGACTGATTCTTTTTCTTTTTCTTGATATATATGTTTGTTTTTTTTTATTGTGTTAGAGGTGGATGCTTGATCCTTTACACTTGTGAGTTGCGTTACTCATTAGTGAAAGTAGCTTTTTGATGTTTCTCGATTAATTTGCATTCTAATATGGTATCAAAGCAAGTGTTGCTGTTTTTAATTGAAGGAAGGTGCTGCTGGTGCTCTTAACTTGAACTATTTCTAATGATTAAGTGTGGTCATGTCTCAGGTGGCATTATTTAAGTTAGGAGTTTCCTTGAACTATTTCTAGCTTTGCATTTTGTTCCCATGAGAGTAGGAGTTTCCTTGAGGAATATTTGGAGTGTTTCATGAATTAGAAGTGGCAAATTTGCTTCCCAAGGAACATATTTGTTTCTCAAAGATTCCCTTGCTGAATAAATGTGTCACCATTTAAATAAAGTTAGTAGTACAAACAAAGTGAGGGTATATATGTTGTTGTTCTTGCAGGTGATAGCCGTAGCAGTAGCAATTGGTGTTGAAATACATGCAATTTTTCATCTTTCTTGCGACTTCCTTCGCCTCCTTCGTGCAAGCCCTCAAAAGTACAAGCCACACCTTGGTTCAGGAGAAACAGGATTAAGCTTCCTAAACCACTCAACAGTCTAACTGGCTTCAATGCATTTTGGTACTCACATCATCTCTTTGTCATTGTCTATGCCTCGTTGATTGTTCATGGAATCAAACTTTTCTTTACCAAAGAGTGGTACGAGAAAACGGTTAGTAACTTCAATTCCTTTTCCTTTGTATAAATTGCACTGACACTTTCCTGAGGTTAAAGTTATATACAACACTATTTTTTTTAATGTTTGCATTGACTTTGTTAGTGTTGTGTTTATAAAAGAAATTAATACCACAGCTTACAATCTATAGAAATATTAAGTATTATATAACTTTAAATTGCACTAGAAATTCATTAAAAATTTAAAATATACTATTGCAAATAAGTAACTTTGAAATTCTGCTTCTTTATGTTGTGACGTCAATGTCAATAAGTTGCCACTGGTCATGTCTAGTTTGTATCAATCAGATGCATCTTGATCTGGTTTTCTGCAATTATCGCCTAAATTTTAATTAATTAGATTGATTCATTCTATTTGAATGTTCTCGTGGATGATAGTATCCTTAAATCATCCTTTTACTAGTTGGAGTTGTTGATAAATGTTGGTTTCAATGTAACCTTAGTGGCTCATGAAATGACAAGGAAAGAGATTAACTAATTTATCAAGATTTAAGGATGGCACTTGTTTATTACTTGTCAGTTAATGATTAAAAAGGTCAATGTACTATAGAGAAAGCACTACTTATAGATGCTATTATAATGCATATCATTTTGTTGGCATAATGGTTCATACTAAAGTGACTTTGAGGATTATTTTCCTCTAATATGCTGCCTTATTGCTAATGACATGGAATATGATGAATCAGGAATGCACTATAAGTTCTGGCGTGGATTGTTCTTTGGTTCCTTTTATTGTGATTTATGGACTTATCATGTATGATCATGCTATCACTTCATATTTTGATGGGTTTCTTATTGTGCAGGGGTCTGATTTAGATAGTTTATTAGAGTAGAATAATGTAACATCTTCAGCCAAAACAATTGTTGGCTCAACACCTCTGAAGCAGAATCAGCAGAATCAGAAGCATGAAGGTAGTGTAAGGATTATTAGAAGCACACTCTCAAACAAGGAAATGCGCAAAAGTCAGTCAGCCAGGCTTCAATCGGAGCAGGCAATACCAACATCTGATCTACAAAAAAAAAGACAACCACTTCGTCCTGTACATGTGCAATTGATTTTGAAGAAATTTATTTTTAGAGAAATAAATTTTATTTTTAGAGAAATAATTTGTATTATTCCCAAATAGAAGATCTTATGGCTGCTAATTTATTATGGCAACCGAAATTTTGTTTTAGGATAATTTTTATTATTTAAAGAATATTGGATTGTATTATTATATATTATTTTTATTTTATAATATTTTACTAATTTAATTAAAATGATAGGATTATATATATAATTATATTATTAAATATTAGGTTTTAGAAAAAAATTAATATATATTAAAAAAAACAGTAGTTATAGTATTAAAAAAAAAACAAATGACCTAAGGCTACACTTATAAAAAGTAGCAATGGTATACAATGTGGCTACGCTTTATAGGTGATGCAGTAGCGTTGAAAAGTGTAGCCTATTCTGGCAAAAATAGAAGCTGAAAAGCGTAGCCTTTGGTCCTGGACAGCATCACTTGAAAAGTGCACCCTATTCCCAAACGCCAAAAGCGTATCCCTTGGTGCAGAAAAGTGTAGCCTTTGAGAATAGGCAACGGCTGGATAGGAATCACCCCAAAAGAGACCTAAGGCTACACTTATATACAGTAGCTATAGTATACAAAAAAAAGGGACCTAAGGCTACGCTTATAAAAAGTAGCTATGATATACAATGTGGGTACGCTTTACAAGTGATGCAGTAGCGTTGAAAAGCGTAGTCTATTCTGGAAAAATGAAAGCTGAAAAGCGTAGCCTTTGGTCCTAGACAGCATCACTTGAAAAGCGTAGCCTATTCCCAAATGCCAAAAGCGTAGCCCTTGGTGCAGAAAAGCGTAGCCTTTGAGAATAGGCAACGGCCGAATAGGAATCACCCTAAAAAGCGTAGCCGTAGCCCAAAAAGCGTAGCCGTAGCCTAAGGCATCATTTTTTTTCACTTTTGGCTACACTTTTCAAGTGTACCTGAATGGGTGTTTTTCTTGTAGTGGCATTAGCAAGGATGAAGAAGAGGAACATTAGCAACATTATTTGAACAAAAAATTCAGAAATTAAAACTTTAAAAGTAAGAAGAAGAATCGAGCATTCAGAAACTAAACAGAGCCATCAGTAGCCAGAGCAAAATTAAAAGGACCATCAGAGTAACAAAACTTCAAACATTCACAGCAAACTTCAAACCATCAGAGTAACAGATCCAGAACCAAACTTTCAGAGTAACAAAACTTCAAACATTCACAGTAATTAGAAAATAGAGTAACAAAACATTCAGAACCAAACTTTAAGGACCATCAGCAACAGCAACAGATCTAGAATCAACCTTCAAATATTCAGAATAAAACTTCAAACCATCGACAAGAAGCAGTGAGCAATGGGCAACGACAGAGTCATCAATCATTATCAGTCACAGGTTCACAAGAACCCACGGCAAATTATTCAATAATTATTCAACTCAGTAACAAGTAACAACAACAAAGTTCACAACTTAACTAACAATAATTATTCATAATTATTCAACAAAGTTCAACGTTCACAGTTCAATTCACATTTCACTGTAACCAAAAATTATTCAATTATAGTTAAAAGTTATTAAAAATGCAAAGCATATTCAATAATCATGCAATGATTTCTGAATAAAGCTTAAAAAAATTAAAAAGACAAAGAAGAAAATAGCTCTGAGTCACTGACCTTCGATCACTGAGGAGGATAGATGGCAACAGAAGACGGCGACAAAATTATGGCCGCCGAGCACGAGGAAGAAGCGGCGCGCCTGCGACGGGGACCGCAAACAGATCAAGGACTTGGAGAACTCCCCTGACTGCGACGCACGAAGACTCGAGGAGACAAACCCCTGACTGCGACAGATGGCGACTGATAAACCCCATTTGTAGGGTTTATCTTGTGCTTAATTTAGGGGATTTTATAACCTTTTACCCACATTTATTCAATGAAATAGCATGGTTTTGTATATTCTCCTTTAATTGTGCTTAAGAGTGAAAACATACTTTTTAGGACTTAAAATAGCTAAATCTAATTCTCCTTGATTCCATTAGATGCCTTGATATGTTTGTTAAGTGACTTAAGGTTTAGGAGGCAAAGATTGGATCAAGGGAATGAAGAAAGAAAGCATGAAAAGTTGGAGAACTCATGAAGAAATGAAAGAACCGGAAAGCTGTCAAGCCGACCTCTTCGCACTTAAATGACCATAACTTGAGCTACAGAGGTCCAAATGATGCAGTTCCAGTTGGGTTAGAAAGCTAACATTTGGGACTTCGAAACGATATAAGATTTGCCATAGTTGCTACACGTATGGTGGCACGCACGCGTATAGTACGCGCACGCGCCGTTGCTGCCACCTGGTTCACTTAAAGCAAAACGTGGCCAGCGATTTTAGAAGCCTTGTGGGCCCAATCCAACTCATTTCTGATGCTATTTAACCCAAGGAATAAAGAGAGAAACACATGTTAGTTACCATTAGTTTAGTTTAGTAGTTAGAATTAGTTTCTAGAGAGAGAAGCTCTCACTTCTCTCTAGGATTAGGATTAGGATTAGGCTTAGTTCTTAGATCTAGATTTCAATTCACCTTCTTCTACTTCTATCTCTCAACTTTTTGTTGCTAGATTCATCTTCTTCTATTCTTTTGTTGTAATTTCCTTTATGTTGTTCTTGTGTTTTTGTTGTAGATCTACTTTTGTTTCCTTCTACTTTCTTCCAATTCAATTCAAGGTAATTCATAATAGATGTGTTTCTTTTGATTGTTGTTATTAATTCTTTTCAATAATTGTTGTTAGATTCTACTCTTGTTACCAATTTACTATGCTTTTCTTTTGTACCCTCCAAGTGTTTGATGAAATGCTTGGTTGGATTTTAGAGTAGAATTTTATACTCTTGGCTTGAAAAGGTAACTTAGGACCTCTTGAGTTACTAATGTCCATAGTTGTTAGTTTATTTTCATTGCCATTTACTTTCATGCTTCTTATCCAAAACCCCAAAACACATTTCTAACCAATAACAACACACTTTATTGTAATTCCTAGGGAGAACGACCCGAGGTTTGAATACTTCAGTTTATAAATTTTAGGGGTTTGTACTAGTGACAAACAACTTTTTGTATGAGAGGATTATTGATTGGTTTAGAAACTATACTTGCAACGAGAATTCATTTGTGAAATTCTATACCATCAAAAATCCAATCATCAAAATGGCGCCGTTGCCGGAGATTGCAATGGTGTTGTGTTATTGGTTATTGTATATATGTGAATATTGTGAATAGCTTGATTTTTGGATTGCTTGCTAGTTTTTGCTAGTCTTAGTATTTTGTTTCATTATTTCTTATTAGTTTTTGCTTCTTATTTTCTCTTGCTACCATGAATTCTCACCTTGGCTATGAGTGTAGTTACAATTATGTTGTAGGTGATGAGAACTTCAATGAGGATGTGTATCAAGGATGGAACAACCAAAGGTGGGAGGAGCCATATGCTTATGATCAATCCTCATGGCAACAACCTCCACCAATGCACTATGAAGAAGAGCCATTCTATGATGCATATCAATCCAATGGCTATGGTGAATCTCCTTGTGACTTTCAAGAACCACCACCATATGCCTATGATCCATATCCTCAACATAACTCCCAACCATACTCACAAGCCTCTTTTCACCAACCACCTTCATATGACCCTAATCCATATCTATCCTACCAACAACCATATGAGCCATATGAACCACATATAGAGCCACCACAATTCCAACATCAACATTTTCAAGAGCCACTTCCTCCACATTATTACCAAGATGAACCACCTCCAATATACGAAAATTTTCAACCACAAGATGAATTCTACCTTTCACCACAACCTCACATGGAAGAATACTCAT
>NC_029775.3:107718064-107722875 GCF_000817695.3 Arachis duranensis
AAGCATTGGATCAATTTCAAGCAACCATGGAGTGTGTTGTGCAACAAGTAGAAAGAGTGGAGAATATTGAACCACCACAACTCTACCAAGAAGAACCACCTTCCTATTATGAACCCTTTCTCCAAAATGATGAACCCTTCCACCCACCCCAACCTCTAAGGGATGAAACCCTTGGTGTTCTTGTTCAAGGGCAATAAGAGATGAAAATGGATGTGCAAAATTTTATGGCCGCTTTGGATGCGGTAACAAATCAATTAGCCTCCCAATGCTTGAACACTCAAGGAACTCCCATGGCTACATGTGGAGAATCGAATAAAGAACATAGCATGAAGGAGAGATTGGAAAATCCAGTGGGAAATGAAGGAAGTTGCTTTGTATTGGAACAATTGGAGGAAGCTTTAATTGTTGAAGACAAGGAAGAAGTGGTAGAAGACTTAGGAGATGCGGAGCCTCCATGGGAACATAGAGTTGAAGAAAATCCCTCCAAGATGATTGAAATTGATGCTAGGGAGGAAAGTGCACACCTTCCAAGACATACTCCATATGAAGACTTGGATGGGATAGAGAAAGGATTGAGTTTCCCTGGTGATGAAGATCAAGCATCAAGTCTTAGTGGTGAAGAATCCTTTGAGCATGAAGAACCTTCTCCGGTTGGATTTGAAAGCGTTGAGGAGGTAAATTTTTCTCACCCTCCCTATTATGATTTGAGTAAAGGAAAAGGTTTAGATAAAATTGGTGAACAAAGGATTGCGATTAAGAGATCTTGTGAAGAGGTGGAAGTCCCTAGAAATAGAAGAACGAGGGTTGGGTATGCTTTGTCAAGATCTTTGGAAGCATCTTTGCATAGGTTACCATCTACATCTTCATTTGAGTGGGTGAAACTCATTTCTATTAGCTTTATTATCCCACTTGAATATGGTTTGCTTGAAACGGATGGTTAACTTAGGACGCTTTGTGGGATGAAGCGTAAGCGAAAGATGTTTCGTGGTTGGCGTTGCAAATCAAGGCTCATTTTGGTTGATACTTCAAGAGTTGAATACGAAGGTAGGAATGGTGCTCAAATAGATAGGTCTAGGAGGTTTGTTGGGCACTTCATAGAGAATTCATCTTGTTCACCACCCGGATGGACCAATAATGATGATCAACCTCAAGACGGGTGTGAAAATAAAATGTAGGATCCCGGATCACAAAAAGAGGATCAACTTTGGGAGCCCCAAGCTTGTGAAGAACTCCATCAACACTTGGCTCAATCCATAAGAAATCTTGGGGCACAATGGAGAACCAAGCATTGGTAGGAGTTCCAAGATGAGTACAAGCACAAGCCACCTTGAGAGGAGCTCCCCATAAGTCCAACTTAAGGACAATAAATAAAAGTGCTAGGTGGGAGACACCCCACAATGGTAAAATCTTTTCATTTTCTCTTTTGTATATATGGGTAGAATTAGTTTAATTTCATGTTTTGGTAGTTTGTTAAGTGCATTTGATAGTTTAGTATGTTAAATAAGGTTTTAGGGTGTTTTGGTAGCTGTTTGGAGGATTGAAAGGCATGGATTGGTGCAAGAACTTAGAAAAAATTTTTGAAAAACAGAACACCATCCACGCGTGCGCGCACATAACGCGTACGCGCACCCGAGCATTTTTCGACCATCCACGCGGACGCGCACTGTACGCATACGCGTGGATGCAAAATTTCACCTCCAGCCAAAAACCCGAGAGTTAGGCCTGCACTGTGCGAACATTGGGCCTAAGGCACAAGTCTATGCACGCGTGAGCGCACCTGGCGCGTACACGCACATGATCTTAAATTGGCATGCACGCGTACGCACACTGTGCACGCACGCGTCGATTGCACGATCCACACTCCTGGTACTTTTACCCGAGAGTTGTGCCAGACTTGGGCCGACATTATGCCTCCGGCCTAACTCGATGCACGCGTGCGCGCACCTGGCGCATACGCGTCTTTCAACCAATATGCCCATTAACGCATAAACGTGCATGACGCGCATGCGTCGGAACATTAATTGAAATGTTTTGTTCCACACACAAGGTAGTGCTTTAGTCCTTCCTAACTCATTATCCTTTGTTTTTGTGCTTCTTCATCATTGAGTTAGGTTGGGACCAAATGCCCTCATGCTTATCACTAATTTTGTTTGTGTCAATTCTTATTTGATCTTGATGCTCAATATGTTTTTCACGCTTTAACTTTACTCTTGCATCAGGTGTTAGTTGATATGCCGTGGCTTATATTGTTTTCTCTTTTACATGCTTTGCTACCATGTAGTAGAGAACCATACCTTTATTTGGCATTAGCCCCGCCTATGTTCTATTTGCTTTGATATCTTTGTTATAGGCTTCACTTTCTTTCTTTTTCTTTCCTTTTAGGTTGGCCACCAAGAAGGGAAAAAGGAAAAGTTTCTAAACGGGGCAACAAACAAGTCATCCGCACAACCTTTTGAAGGAGCTCATCAATTGTAGCAACCCATCCACCTTGCTCTTCTTTGCATGCACCGAGGACGGTGCAATCTTCAAGTGTGGGGAGGTCGTTCGACCGATCTCCATGGGTAAAAATTTCCTTTTCAACACCAAATTTTTTATTTTCTTTGTTAGATTAGCTATTGAATTGCATGATAGGTTGCATGATAGTTAGAATTTGTACATATTTTTACCACTTCTTTCTTATTAGGACTACTTGGTTAGGGTGATGATTTTCTTTCCAAGAAACTGTTTTAGGGCACCCTACCAATTTGAAAAAGAAAATTTGTGGAACTTGCTTGAAAGAATTTATTTTGGAACATGATTTTTGAGCTAAGAACACAAGCATGTGAGTTTTGAGCCTAATTGTGTGGTTACATCTTATAACCACTTATTTTCCTTCTTGTGTGTAATTGTTCTCTTTCTATGATTGTAATCTTTGATTTGTTTGAATCTATATGTCCTATTATTCCTTGTATTCATGCATTTATATGATTGAGACCATCATTTCATTAGCTCACTTACCCAAATGGCCTTACCTTTTATCTTCCTTTGTTAGCCAAATTTGAGCCTATGATTAACCCACTTATTCTTATTTTAGCACAGTACAAGCCTTAAAGCGGAAAACAATGAATATCCTTTATTTGGATCTTTGATTGGCTTAGGCTAGTGAGTGTGAGTGTCATTCAAGAGTGGGAAAACTTTGGAACATTGGTTGGGATAAAAAGGTGTTTGTGTTTTGTATTTTTATATTGGGAAATTGGGTACATACTCATGTATTGATTAAATGTATAGATCTTATGCATTGATGTTCGTGTGTATAGTTTGAAAAAAAAAGAAAAATGAAAAGAAAAAAAAAGAAATAAAAGTGAAAAAGAAAAAGAAAAGAAAAGAAAAGAAAAAAATGTATATAGAAAAAGAAAGAAAAAAAAGCAATAAAGGGGACAAAATGCCCCAAAGTGAAGCTCAATAAGAATCAATGCATAAGTGTTGTGAAATGAAAAGAAAATGCATGAGTATGTGAAAAAGTGAGGAATGGATAGTTAGATTAGTACTTAATTGTATAGGTCATTATATAGGTTAGGTGGGAAAGTTTAAGTTAATCAAAGATTCAAATCCTAAGTCCACTAGCCATATATGATCCTACCTTGACCCTAGCCTCATTACAACCTAAAGAAAAGACCTCATGATACATGTATGCATGCATTGAATAATTGTTGATTGTTAGAAGATAAACAAATCTTGGAAAGCATGATTAGGGGAGAATTGAGAGAATCAACCCCAAACACCGAGCGACTAGAGTGCAAACACTTCCGGTGAGGGTTCGATGCTCAATTCCTTGATTCCCGGCTTTCATGAGCATTCTTCTCGCAAGTCTATTTGAACTTCATTTCCACACTTGAATTGGTAGGATTCATGAATCGTCATATGATCTTAGCCCTACCCGTTTATACATGCACTTGGAGGATTGATTTATTTTTAACCAAGTAGGTAAAATCATTTTGCATTTAGTTGCATATAGTTTAGGTTGTATATAGTTTATTTACATTGAATAAAAATGTTGATGCCCTTTGCTTTCTCTTGGCTTAAGCATGAGGACATGCTTGGCTTAAGTGTGGGGAGGTTGATAAACCCCATTTGTAGGGTTTATCTTGTGCTTAATTTAGGGGATTTTATAACCTTTTACCTACATTTATTCAATGAAATAGCATGGTTTTGTATATTCTCCTTTAATTGTGCTTAAGAGTGAAAACATACTTTTTAGGACTTAAAATAGCTAAATCTAATTCTCCTTGATTCCATTAGATGCCTTGATATGTTTGTTAAGTGACTTAAGGTTTACGAGGCAAAGATTGGATCAAGGGAATGAAGAAAGAAAGCATGAAAAGTTGGAGAACTCATGAAGAAATGAAAGAACCGGAAAGCTGTCAAGCCAACCTCTTCGCACTTAAACGACCATAACTTGAGCTACAGAGGTCCAAATGATGCGGTTCTAGTTGGGTTAGAAAGCTAACATCTGGGGCTTCGAAACGATATAAGATTTGCCATAGTTGCTACACGTATGGTGGCGCGCACGCGCATAGTACGCGCACGCACATAGTACGCGCACGCGCCGTTGCTGCCACCTGGTTCACTTAAAGCAAAACGTGGCCAGCGATTTTAGAAGCCTTGTGGGCCCAATCCAACTCATTTCTGATGCTATTTAAGCCAAGGATTGAAGAGGAAAACACAAGTTGGTTACCATTAGTTTAGTTTAGTTTTAGAAGTAGTTTCTAGAGAGAGAAGCTCTCACTTCTCTCTAGGATTAGGATTAGGATTAGGTTTAGTTCTTAGATCTA
>NC_029775.3:107723374-107723710 GCF_000817695.3 Arachis duranensis
ATTATTGATTGGTTTAGAAACTATACTTGCAACGAGAATTCATTTGTGAAATTCTATACCATCAAAAATCCAATCATCAGTGACAGACAACAGCGACAAGACGACGGCCACCGAGCTCAAGGGAGAAGCGGCGTGCCTGTGACTTGTGATTGCGAATAGATTGAAGACTTGGAAGAAACTCCCCTGATTGCGACGCACGAAGACTCGAGGAGACAAGCCCTTGACTGTGACGGATGGCGGTGGTGCACGAAATTGTGATCAATACTTTTCACAACTCAAATAATCCCCGGTGATGAATCCAAAAACTTGGTGTTCAATACCATGGCATAAACACAA
>NC_029775.3:107723741-107724185 GCF_000817695.3 Arachis duranensis
GACACAACTCCGTTCAACTAACCAGCAAGTGTACTGGGTCGTCCAAGTAATACCTTACGTGAGTAAGGGTCGATCCGACAGAGATTGTTGGTATGAAGCAAGCTATGGTCACCTTGTAAATCTTAGTCAGGCAAACTCAAATGGTTATGAATGATGAATAAAACATAAAGATAAAGATAGAGATACTTATGCAATTCATTAGTGGGAATTTCAGATAAGCGTATGGAGATGCTGTGTTCCTTCCGTCTCTCTGCTTTCCTACTGCCTTCATCCAATCCTTCTTACTCCTTTCCATGGCAAGCTGTATGCAAGGGTTTCACCGTTGTCAGTGGCTACCTCCCATCCTCTCAGTGAAAATGTTCAACGCACCCTGTCACGACACGGTTATTCATCTGTCGGTTCTCAATCAGGTTGGAATAGAATCCAATGATTCTTTTGCGTCTG
>NC_029775.3:107724717-107725019 GCF_000817695.3 Arachis duranensis
ATGAGTAAATGACATAAAAATCCACTTCCGGGCCCACTTGGTGTGTGCTTGGGCTGAGCATTGAAGCATTTTCGTGCAGAGACTCTTCTTGGAGTTAAACGCCAGCTTTTATGCCAGTTTGGGCGTTTAACTCCCATCCTTGTGCCAGTTCCGGCGTTTAACGCTGGAAATTCTGATGGTGACTTTGAACGCCGGTTTGGGCCATAAAAGCTTGGGTAAAGTATGAACTATCATATATTGCTGGAAAGCCCAGAATGTCTACTTTCTAACGCCGTTGAGAGCGCGCCAATTGGACTTCTGTG
>NC_029775.3:107725413-107727924 GCF_000817695.3 Arachis duranensis
AGAGTCCCCAACTAGAGGTGTCCAGGGTTCTTAAGCACACTCTTTTTGCCTTGGATCACAACTTTATTTCTTTCTTTTTTTCTCTTTTTTTTGTTTTCTTTTTCTTTCTCTTTTTTTTCGAATTTTTTTTGTATTCACTGCTTTTTTCTTGCTTCAAGAATCATTTTTATGATTTTTCAGATCCTCAGCAACATGTCTCCTTTTTCATCATTCTTTCAAGAGCCAATATTCATGAACCACAAATTCAAAAGACATATGCACTGTTTAAGCATACATTTAGAAAACAAAAGTATTGCCACCACATCAAAATAATTAAACTGTTATAAAATTCAAAATTCATGCAATTCTTCTCTTTTTCAATTTAGAACATTTTTCATTCAAGAAAGGTGATGGATTCATAGGACATTCATAACTTTAAGGCATAGACACTAAGACACTAATGATCAAAAGACACAAACATAGATAAACATAAGCATGATTTTTTTTGAAAAACAGAAAATAAAGAATAAGGAAATTAAAGAACGGGTCCACCTTAGTGATGGCGGCTTGTTCTTCCTCTTGAAGATCCTATGGAGTGCTTGAGCTCCTCAATATCTCTTCCATGTCTTTGTTGCTCCTCTCTCATGATTCTTTGATCTTCTCTAATTTCATGGAGGAGGATGGAATGTTCTTGGTGCCTCTAAAAACAATGCCAAAAAGCGTATAAATTATCCGCTCATCAGTCAGTAACCTTGTATAGTTCTAGAGGTATGATCTCATGAACTTCCACTTCCTCTCCAATCATGATACTATGGATCATGATAGCCCGATCCACAGTTATTTCGGATCGGTTGCTAGTAGGAATGATAGAGCGTTGGATGAACTCTAACCATCCTCTAGCCACAGGCTTAAGGTCCGGGCTTCTTAGTCGAACCGGCTTGCCTTTGGAATCTCTCTTCCATTGAGCTCCTTCTACACAGATATCCTTGTGGACTTGGTCCAACCTTTGATCAAAGTTGACCCTTCTAGTGTAAGGATGTTCATCTCCTTGCATCATGGGCAAGTTGAATGCCAACCTTACATTTTCTGGACTAAAATCCAAGTACTTCCCCCGAACCATAGTAAGCCAATTCTTTGGGTCCGGGTTCACACTTTGATCATGGTTCTTGGTGATCCATGCATTGGCATAGAATTCTTGAACCATTAAGATTTCGACTTGTTGAATGGGGTTGGTAAGAACTTCCCAACCTCTTCTTCGGATCTCATGTCAGATCTCTGGATATTCACTCTTTTTGAGTTTAAAATGGACCTCGGGGATCACTTTCTTTAAGGCCACAACTTCATAGAAGTGGTCTTGATGCACCCTTGAGATGAATCTCTCCATCTCCTATGACTCGGAGGTGGAAGCTTTTGCCTTTCCTTTCCTCTTTCTAGAGGTTTCTCCGGCCTTGGATGCCATAAATGGTTATGGAAAAACAAAAAGCAATGCTTTTTCCACACCAAACTTAAAAGGTTTGCTCGTCCTCGAGCAAAAGAAAAAAGAAGAGAGTAGAAGAAGAAGAAATGAAGGAGATGGGGGAGGCTTTGTGGTTCGGCCAAAGGGGGAGAAGTAGTGTTTATGTTGTGTGAAAATGAAGGAGTGAAGATGGGTTTATATAGGGGTGAAGAGAGGGGTAGGGTTCGGCTATGGGAGGGTGGGTTTGGGTGGGAGAGTGGTTTGAATTTGAGTGGTGGGGTAGGTGGGGTTTTATGAAGGATGGATGTGAGTGGTGAAGAGAAAGATGGGATTTGATAGGTGAAGGGTTTTTGGGAAAGAGGTGTTGAGGTGATTGGTGAATGGGTGAAGAAGAGAGAGAGTGGTGGGGTAGGTGGGGATCCTTTGGGGTCCACAGATCCTGAGGTGTCAAGGAAAAGTCATCCCTGCACCAAGTGGCAAGCAAAATTGCTCTTCATGCCAATTCTGGCGTTTAACGCCAAGTTCTTGCCCTTTTCTGGCGTTTAACGCCAGTCTGGTGCCCCTTTCTGGCGTTAAACGCTTAGAATGGTGCCAGACTGGGCGTTAAACGCCCATCTACTAGCCTTACCGGCGTTTAAACGCCAGCAAGATCTTCCTCCAGGGTGTGCTGTTTTCTTTCTGTTTTTCATTCTGTTTTTACTTTTTCAATTGATTTTGTGACTTCTCATGATCATCAACCTACAGAAAACATAAAATAACAAAGGAAAATAAATAAAATATAACATTGGGTTGCCTCCCAACAAGCGCTTCTTTAATGTCAGTAGCTTGACAGTGGGCTCTCATGTAGCCTCACAGATGCTTAGAGCAATGTTGGAACCTGCCAACACCAAACTTAGAGTTTGAATGTGGGGGTTCAACACCAAACTTAGAAGTTGGTTGTGGCCTCCCAACACCAAACTTAGAGTTTGACTGTGGGGGCTCTGTTTGGCTCTGTTTTGAGAGAAGCTCTTCATGCTTCCTCTCCATGGTGACAGAGGGATATCCTTGAGCCTTAAACACAAAGGATTCTTCATTCA
>NC_029775.3:107728347-107728951 GCF_000817695.3 Arachis duranensis
GGTTCATCCTCCCAAGTCTCATTTCCAAATAGCTTGTCATTTAGCTTCATGATTGCTCCAAGGTATTTAGCAACTTGCTCTTCAGTGACATACTCATCCTCTTCAGAGGAAGAATACTCATCAGAACTCATGAATGGCAGAAGTAAGTTCAATGGAATCTCTATGGTCTCATTTTGAGCCTCAGATTCCCAAAGTTCCTCATTGGGGAACTCATTGGAGGCCAGTGGACGTCCATTGAGATCTTCCTCAGTGGCATTCACTGCCTCTTCCTCCTCTCCAAATTCGGCCATGTTGATGGCTTTGCACTCTTCTTTTGGATTTTCTTCTGTATTGCTTGGAAGAGTACTAGGAGGGAGTTCAGCAATTTTCTTGCTCAGCTGACCCACTTGTCCCTCCAAGTTTCTAATGGAGGACCTTGTTTCAGTCATGAAACTTTGAGTGGTTTTGATTAGATCAGAGGTTGCTAAGTCAGAGGTGTTCTGCTTAGAACTCTCTGTCTGTTGCTGAGAAGATGATGGAAAAGGCTTGCCATTGCTAAACCTGTTTCTTCCACCATTATTATTGTTGAAACCTTGTTGAGGTCTCTGTTGATCCTTCCATGAGA
>NC_029775.3:107729054-107729441 GCF_000817695.3 Arachis duranensis
AATTCACCTCTTCCATTGCAGGGTTCTCAGGATCATAAGCTTCTTCCTCAGATGAAGCTTCCTTAGTACTGTTTGGTGCATTTTGCATTCCAGATAGACTTTGAGAAATCATATTGACTTGCTGAGTCAATATTTTGTTCTGAGCCAATATGGCATTCAGAGTATCAATCTCAAGAACTCCTTTCTTCTGATTAGTCTCATTGTTCACAGGATTCCTTTTAGAAGTGTACATGAATTAGTTATTTACAACCATTTCAATCAGCTCTTGAGCTTCTGTAGGCGTCTTCTTCAGATGAAGAGATCCTCCAGCAGAGCTATCCAAAGACATCTTGGACAGTTCAGATAGACCATCATAGAAAATACCTATGATGCTCCATTCAGAAAGCA
>NC_029775.3:107730363-107730927 GCF_000817695.3 Arachis duranensis
CTTCAAGGTCCTTTCAGGTTCAGGATCAGCCTCAACAAGAATGCTTTTGTCTTTGCTCCTGCTCATATGCAAGAGAAGAGAACAAGAAAATATGGAATCCTCTATGTCACAGTATAGAGATTCCTTGAGGTGTCAGAAGAAAAGAAAAATAGAAGGTAGAAGTAGAAGAATTCGAACTTATCAAGAGAGATGGAGTTCGAATTGTGCATTAAGGAATAGTGTTAGTCCATAAATAGAAGGA
The DNA here is from genome assembly GCF_000817695.3 of Arachis duranensis. Taxonomy (NCBI): domain Eukaryota; kingdom Viridiplantae; phylum Streptophyta; class Magnoliopsida; order Fabales; family Fabaceae; genus Arachis; species Arachis duranensis. The sequence continues at coordinate 107,730,605 of NC_029775.3, forward strand.
TGTGAGAATAGGGGAAGTAATTTTTGAAAATTAAGTAAAAGATTTTGAAAACATTTCGAAAAACACTAATTGATTTTCGAAAACCAAGAGTGGAAAAGAAATCAAGTGATTTTTGAAAAAGATTTTGAAATTAGAAATCAAAAAGATTTGATTGAAAACTATTTTGAAAAAGATGTGATTAGAAGATATGATTGAAAAGTTATGGTTTTTAAAAAAATGTGATTGATAAGATATGATTTGAAAAACAATTTAAAAAGATTTGATTTTAAAAATTAATAACTTGGCTAACAAGAAAAGATATGATTCAAACATTAAACCTTTCT
>NC_029775.3:107731041-107731792 GCF_000817695.3 Arachis duranensis
TTGATTTTGAAAAAGATTTGATTGAAAAGATATTATTTGAAAAAGATTTGATTTTGAAAAATTTTGAAAACTTGAAAAAAATCTAAATTAAAAACAGAATCTTCCCTATTGTGCCATCCTGGCGTTAAACGCCCAGAATGGTGCACATTCTGGCGTTTAACGCCCAAACTACTACCCTTTTGGGCGTTAAACGCCCAGCCAGACACCCTGGCTGGCGTTTAAACGCCAGTTTGCCTTCCTCACTGGGCGTTTTGAACGCCCAGCTTTTTCTGTGTAATTCCTCTGCTGTATGTTCTGAATCTTCAATTCTCTGTATTATTGACTTGAAAAGACACAAATTAAAAACATTTTTGGATTTTTAATAATGAAGAATAATCAAAATGCAACTAAAATCAAATAACAATGTATGCAAGACACCAAACTTAGCAGTTTGTATACTACTGACACTAACAAAATGAAAATGCATATGAGAAACAACAAAACACTCAAGACAAGAGAATTTAAAGATCAAAGCAAGTAAATCATCAAGAGCAACTTGAAGATTACTGAAGACACACATGAATGAATGCAAGATGAACAAAAACATGCAATTGACACCAAACTTAAAATGAGACTCTAGACTCAACAAGAAACATAAAATATTTTTTGGTTTTTATGATTTTGTATTTTTTTTTTTGGATTTTTCGAAAATTAAGTGGAAAAGAAAATAAAGGAAGATATCAAAATTCTTAATGAGAATTCCAGGAATCAT
>NC_029775.3:107731883-107732244 GCF_000817695.3 Arachis duranensis
AGCAGGACATTGCATTCAAGAGCTAAATTGATGAAGATCAATCAGCTTTGGTGATGATAAGAACATCACCTTGAAACACTAGAATTCATTCTTAATAATTTTGAAAAATACCTAATCTAAGCAACAAAGTGAACCGTCAACTATCCAAACTCAAACAATCCCCGGCAACGGCGCCAAAAACTTGGTGTTGTTGCCGGATCAAAACTTGGCATTGTTATTGCAGGGAACAAATGCGAAACTGTAGTTAGGACATTTAATTCCCTGACAATGGCACCAAAAACTTGGTGCACGAAATTGTGATCAATACTTTTCACAACTCAAATAATCCCCGGTGATGAATCCAAAAACTTGGTGTTCAATA
>NC_029775.3:107732632-107733239 GCF_000817695.3 Arachis duranensis
GTAAGGGTCGATCCCACAGAGATTGTTGGTATGAAGCAAGCTATGGTCACCTTGTAAATCTTAGTCAGGCAGACTCAAATGTATATGAATGAGGATATACGAATAAAACATAAAGATAAAGATAGAGATACTTATGTAATTCATTGGTAGGAATTTCAGATAAGAGTATGAAGATGCTGGTCCCTTCCGTCTCTCTGCTTTCCTACTGTCTTCATCCAATCCTTCTTACTCCTTTCCATGGCAAGCTTAAGCAAGGGTTTCACCGTTGTCAGTGGCTACCTCCCATCCTCTCAGTGGAAATGTTCAACGCACCGTGTCACAGCACGGCTATCCATCTGTCGGTTCTCGATCAGGCCGGAATAGAATCCAGTGATTCTTTTGCGTCTGTCACTAACGCCCCGCCCTCAGGAGTTTGAAGCACGTCACAGTCATTCAGTCATTGAATCCTACTCAGAATACCACAGACAAGGTTAGACCTTCCGGATCCTCTTGAATGCCGCCATCAGTTCTAGCCTATACCACGAAGACTCTGATCCCACGGAATGGTTGGCTCGGTTGTCAGGCGAGCACTCAGTTGTCAGGCGATCAACCATGCATCGTGCAATCA
>NC_029775.3:107733449-107733743 GCF_000817695.3 Arachis duranensis
CTCGAGGTACAGTAGAGCTCCACACCTTAATCTATGGTGTGTAGAAACTCCACCGTTGAAAATACATAAGAACAAGGTCTACGCATGGCCGAATGGCCAGCCTCCCAATGATCTAAGATTGCATCAGAACAAAGATAACTACCCAGATATCTCAATACAATAGTAAAAGGTCCTATTTATAGAGAACTAGTAGCCTAAGGTTTACAGAGATGAGTAAATGACATAAAAATCCACTTCCGGGCCCACTTGGTGTGTGCTTGGGCTGAGCAATGAAGCATTTTCGTGTAGAGACTC
>NC_029775.3:107734519-107748678 GCF_000817695.3 Arachis duranensis
GACATAAAAATCCACTTTCGGGCCCACTTGGTGTGTGCTTGGGCTGAGCATTGAAGCATTTTCGTGTAGAGACTCTTCTTGGAGTTAAACGCCAGCTTTTGTGCCAGTTTGGGCGTTTAACTCCCATCCTTGTGCCAGTTCCGGCGTTTAACGCTGAAAATTCTGATGGTGACTTTGAACGCCGGTTTGGGCCATAAAAGCTTGGGCAAAGTATGGACTATCATATATTGCTGGAAAGCCCAGGATGTCTACTTTCCAACGCCATTGAGAGCGCGCCAATTGGGCTTCTGTAGCTCCAGAAAATCCACTTCGAGTGCAGGGAGGTCAGAATCCAACAGCATCTGCAGTCCTTTTTAGTCTCTGAATCAGATTTTTGCTCAAGTCCCTCAATTTCAGACAGAAAATACCTGAAATCACAGAAAAACACACAAACTCATAGTAAAGTCCAGAAAAGTGAATTTTAACTAAAAACTAATAAAAATATACTAAAAACTAACTAAAACATACTAAAAACATACTGAAAACAATGCCAAAAAGCGTACAAATTATCCGCTCATCAGCGGCAAAGACGATTCCTCCTTGTGGTGGTGGTGGCGGCTATGGTTTTTCCTTGGTTGAGGCTGGGTGTGTTTGCTGGAAGGAATAAGGAAGGAGATGGATAAGACACGTTTTGGCTTCTTTGATTTCCCCTTAAGCGCAAAACTGTGTCGTTTTGTTCAAACCGGCCGGTTCTGGTTCCGGTTTGACCGACCGATTCTCGGCCGATTTAGTGGTTTATGGCTGGTTTGTAATTTCTGATTTCAGATATCAGACCAAACCGTTATTATCTCCAATTTTCGGTTGAATCGGTCAGACTGGAGAAATTAGGGATTTAAGGTTTTTTTTTATATAAATCAGCAAAACGAACCGGTCGGTTATTTAAAACTGCCAGTTGACCAGTTTTATCAAAATTGTCCAGTCCAAAGCAATTATCACCGGTTCTTTTACTTCTTTGGTCAAACACTTCAACCGGACCGGCTACCTGACCGGTTCATCGGTTTTTCGGTCGACTCGGCCGGTCCGATCCGGTTCTTACAACTATGGATTCACAGCCAAGAAACCAAAATAATGGCCCTTATCATAAGAACAGAGAAACAGTGGGAAGAAATAGTTACCTTTTACTATTCATGGTGAGGGTTGAGCGCCGATTGAGGGATAGGTGATGATGGTTGAGCGCTGATTGAAGGATAAGCAACAATGTCATTGGTGTTTAGGGTTTATGACAGACAGTGCCGACTGAAAAAGGGCACGCCGGTGCAGGGTGTGTCGACGGAGCAGTGACGACGGAGCAGCGCCGATGGAGGGTTACGAGAGAGGGTGCGAGGTTGCAAATCTGAGGAGGAGGCTTGCGGTTAGGGTGCGAGGGTTGCGACAGGGAGGGTGCGAAAGAGACGGTGCGACGGAGGGCTACAAGATAGGGATCAGAGAGAGGGTTAGGTGCAAGGGTTCTCAGCAGTAATAAAGGTTCTCAACAGTGATGAAGATGAAGGGCTCGGAGAGAGGGTTGGGTGCGAGGGTTTTCATATCAGTGATGAAGATGAAGGGCTGGGTGCCGAAAAGCCTTTGATGTATTCATTTGTATTTCTTTTTTTAATTTTTAATATATCTTAATCTTATATGGAAAAAGTATATGATTTTTTTTACGTGATTTTTTTATTTTTATTTATTATTTGTATTATTTTTTTAAAAGATTGGATATAATTTATTTTTATGTTTTTATATATGTGATTCTTTTAGATACACATTGTCTTAAATTTTGAATTATTATAACGTAAATAATTAAAAGAATAAATTAAAAAATAATAGAATAATTTAAAATATAAATAATATTTTTATACTAAATCTTAAAATTTTTCAATAAACATTTGAAATTTGTTTGAAAACTGATGCACTTTCAAATAGAATTTACAAATGATGTTATTTTTATCCCAAATTTGCGGAACAAAATTTAGCTACTTTGAAGGGTAAGCTATAGTAAAAGCATTTAAGACTAATTATACACAAATTTGGGATAGAATTAACATTTTTCAAAATGCGTCCCAAATCCGTTTGAAATTATTGCGCATATTCAGATGGAATCTAGACGGATTATAGTTTTTGTCCAAAATATGTTGCTAATCTGTATGAAAATTTTGGCGCCATCCAAAAAAAATTTGGCGCCAAAATTTAGGACAAAATTTAGACAAATTTAGGATAGAATATATTATTCCAATGTCTCCAATAAAAGTTGTTCAACATTTGTCTCAAATTTGTCCGAAATGAAAAAGTCATTCAGACGGAATAAATTTTGTTTGAAATTTTCATCCGAAAAAGCTCTATTTTTAATAGTGATGCTAGCCATGTGTTAGAACCTGAATCTGTTCAGTTAAAAGAAGATTTGACGCTTCCGGTGGCTCCAGTAAGAATTGATGATACTAGTATCAAACGGTTGCGTGGAAAAGAGATTCCGTTAGTCAAAGTGACATGGAGTCGAGGCGGTGTTGAGGAACACACTTGGGAACTCGAGTCAGAGATGCGAGATGACTACCCGCACTTATTCTCAGGTAATTGAATTTGAATTTTGTGGGCAAAATTCCTAATTAGGTAGGTAGAATGTAAAACCCAATTAATTAATGACTAATTAACCCATAAATGTGAATTTATTCTAGATAGTTAAAAATGTGATTTTTATGGCTTAATAGATAGAGGAGATTGAGACGAGAATTTCTATACCAATTTTATAGAAATCGGACCAAAATTGGACCGAACGGGCCAAACCGGGCCAACCGGACCCATAGTGGACCCTTGGCCCAACCAAGCTAAACCTAAAACCCTAAAACAGCACTCTCTCTCTCCTCAAAACCCTCAAAAACACGCTGAAATGAGAATGAAAGAGGAAAGAACACTCTCTCAAATTCTAACCCTTGGTTGATCTTCAAAACTACCATAACTTTTGATTTAGAGCTCCGATTGCCGCACCATTTGCGGCCACGCGTTCACCGCAAAGAGCTCTACAAAATCCACTACTTTATTCTTGAGGTAAGCCACGAATCCATTTGAGTTCTTCATCCCTAAATTTCGAATTTCATGGAGAAAGTGTTGAGATTTTGGGCTCTTTGATGTTATAGGACCCAACTCTCTTGAAGGAAAAGATCAATCTTGTCTCCTTGAACCTTAGGTGTGGTAAGATTCTCAACCCTAGTGTAATTTGTTGTTCTATGATGTTTGGGTATTGAGATGTTGTGTTTGGGTATTATAATTGTGGCTTAGGTAGTGTGTATGTGAATGTTGAAGCTTGATTGAGATTTTGAAAAGCTTGGAAGAGGGCTTTGGTGTGCAAAAAACTGTTCTTGGATGTGTTGAAAAGTGGTTTGGAAGTTCTCCGGTTGAGCGTGGGAAATCTGCTAAGGTATGGTCTCGGTTTCCTGTATCTAAAATATAACGTGGTATGAAAAACTTAGGCTAGAGGACCTAAGATAGGTATTGAATTGTTGATGTTGTTGAATGGTTGAGATATATGATGTGGTCATATATGTGATTATGAATGTTGATGCCTTGATGGTGTGATATATGAGAAAAATGCATGTTGTGATGTATGCTTGATGAATGATTGAGGTTGAAGTGTGGGTGAAACCATGTTGATGGTGAGTATGATATTGATTATGTATAATGATGGTTGATTGGGATGAGGAAGGATGTATAACATGTTAATGTGTTGAATTTTTAGCCATTTGATTGAGATGGGTTGAAATGTTGGCATGGTGGTTGTGAAATTCATAAAAATGTTTAATGTATGAGTTGAGGAGGCTTGAGGTTGATTTTTGGTATGTTGAGTTGATTTCAAAAAGGGATAAAATTGGTATGTTTTAGTTGATTTTGAAAATGGTTGAAATTGGTTTATTTTGAAAATGGCACTTTGTGGTTTTGTATGAAAATATAGTTTTTGGGCATACTTTGACGGAGCATAACTTGGGCTCCGGATCCTCGTTTTGTGCCAACCTTGTTTAGAAATGAAATTAGATCGTTCATGCCATTCGAAGAATGAGCAAAAAATGATTTGAAATGAAGAAGTTATGCCCGTCGGAAGATTGGAGGTTGAATTTGTGAATTCTGCAGCTTTTAACTTAGAAAAATTTTTAGCAGAAAGCACCCCCACGCGTAGGCGTGACTGACGAATATGCGTCGTTTTTCGAAAATGCACCATCCACGCGTCCATTGCACCAAATGCTCAGCCAATTTTCTGATAGTTGTGCGAGAATTGCACCAGTGTTGTGCGTTGGGCACAAACGCACCCACGCGTACGCATGCTGATGCATAGATGTCGCTTGGCTATTTTTCCATCCACACGTGCGCGACGCATACACGTCGATGAACTTTTTGGCCATCCACGCGTGCGCGTGGACGACGGGTATGCGTGATGCTGTTTTCATCCCAAAGTTGATTTTTGAGTTTTAATAGGCAAATTTCATACTTCTAATCCTCCGATCTCACCCCTTATGTCTTAAATCATTATGATATGCCTAGCAATGAGAAAATGAGCTAGGGGATGTGGTAACTTGTGAATGAAGAAAGGGGAAAATTAATGATCAAGGATGATTGTATGAGATACGGAGGATAGCGGTGGAAGTGCTTTATGTACCATGAGCCGAAGGGCTGTAATTGTTGATAAATTGGCTAGTTTTGGATTGAACTAAGAGCCGGATGGCTGAGTTATTGCCGAGTTAAGGTGTTGCCATTATTGACTATGGCTGAGTATAATTGCATATATGCTTATTGAATGAAATGTGAATGTTGCACTTTCACTATCTAAGATACGAGTTTCCTTGGGTGAAAGCAGTGGCTAGCCACCACGTGCTTCAGGTGGAAACTCGATACTCTGCTGACCCTATGTCGTAAGTGTAGCCGGACACTGTGAAAGTTCCGGAAGAGCTCGCCCCCGTGAATATACACCAGTGAGGGTGTTGGATATGGATTATGATTATGATCATGATTATGTTGAGTATAACTCGAGTTGGGGATCTACGACAGAGGGATAGTCCAATGGTTAGCTACCAGGACTTGTCGGATTGGCTATATAACCGACAGATGATATCATCAGCCATTAGGACAGGCATTCATCATATGCATACTATGTGAATTGTTTGAGATTGCCTAATTGACTGCATAATACTTGCTAATTGTCCAACTGCCGTATCTGTTTCCTATTTGTATATCTCATGTCTGATATAACTGTGCTTGCCATATTATACTTCTGCTGGTGGTTGGGAGGTCTGAAGGATTTATATGCCGGTAAATCTCACTTAAAGGAATGCTGCTTTTTGTGACGCATGATGGGGTTACCGTCGGATTGATCCACCAAAAAATTCAACGGTAAAATTGGCCCTAAATTTGGAATCGCACATCCTCTCCTCTTTATTTCGGAAGACAACTTTCTCTTTCTCTCTCTCTCTCTCTAAACCACATCCTGCAGGCCCTCTGTCAGCACCGGCCACCACCACCAACCTCCAAAGACTGCGCATGGACTGATCACTGCCACCACCAACTTGCACCGAGTGGAACGCCGTGGTGCCACCGCCGATTTTGTCGCTGCCGTCACTGCTTGTCGGAGCTGCCACCTTCCTCTTTCTGGGTAGGTTGTCTTCCTCCCTCTTCATATTGTATCCTAATTTATATTTGTAATTTTCAATCTGAAACCTTAAATGCATAAATGTAGCCATCCAAGTTGGTCACTACAGCTGCCACTGCGCTGTACATGCTGTCAGACCACGTCAGAGAAGTTTTTTGCGCTATCATTGTCTCTAGGTAACTCACTCACTAAAAATTTAAAGTAATTAAACCTTAAATTCTAATTTATATAATTTTAATTTGTTATGTGTTAGAAAATATGTAATTAGAATGATGATTACTAAATTATAAGTTGTTAATTTTTTTTTGTGAATAACATAAATAGAAAAAAATAACATTGTTTGTTATATTCTATTATAAAATAATATAATATTTCTAATTAGTTTTTAGTTTAAAACATAAGATCAATTACAAATTTTTCATGTTTAATTTTGATAAAAGTAAATAGGCATTTAGGGTTATTAATTTTTATATTTAACTACCTTTATTAATTTTTTAGGATAAATTTTTAAGTTTTGATTATTAGTTTTTATATTTTACTAACTATACTTCTATTTTAGGATTTCTTTTTTTAAAGTTGTATGACTTTGATCGTACGTTGTTCATGCAGTACTCAGGTTAGTTTTATATCTGTAAACATGTTATGCTGTTTATGTTTTATGCTGAATTTACTTTTTCTATGATAGAGTTTTAGAAGAAAAGTAGGAGAAGTTTGCATAGTGGCGCCTTCTCGAAATCTTTATTTGTCAAAAAGTTGTGGAGTAATGAGGGGTTGCGCACTAGAACAGCTAAGATTTTATATTTTATTGATGCTATTTCTTCTAATATATTATCCCTACAACTATTTTCTCTGTGAAAAGTGATCAATTATTTATTTGGTGAATTTCTCTAAATTAATGAAAAGTTCTATCGAATTTTCGTTTAAATTGTTTAAAACATGTTTAGTTTGTGAAAAAATAAAAGTTGGATTTGATGAAAAATTTTAATTATAGAAAAAATTCTACCAAATTTTATAAAAATTTTAATAAGTTGTATTGTTGGTTGAATTTAAGGATGTTTGTGACAAAATAATTCCAAGTCATCGTCTATAAATGTATGATAGGAATAACGGTAGACGGGAGAGGGGGTTAAAATCTGAATTCTTTACGGGGGTTGACGATTGTGTTGCGTATGTCTTTAATATGGAATCGTTTAGCTCTCAAGGTGTATCTATAGGTGTCTGTGCTATAAGTGTCGACTGACTAAATAGTTAGGACTTTCGGATATAACACGTCAACTCTATCGTGATGGGTTCAAGGATGTGTATTGGATGTGGATGAAACACGAAGAAGTGGATGAGTATGGAATCAATTAGTCAAAATTATCCAAGGGTCAAGATCAACCAATTTAATTAAAAATAAAATGTACAATATATAAGATTTACCGTCGAATTTTTTCGACTGTAACGTAGAGCAAATACATAGTGCATGTGGCTCCAAATTTACTGTCCGGTAAGTTTAGCAACATCTGATTTTCATGTCTTGAAATCATAATCCGACATTAATTACCGGTAAGAAAATAAATCCAACGTAATTAATTATCGGTGAGATTTATATTGTCAGATTTATTTTGTCACTAAATCTGATGGAAAAGTATGTTACTGCTGTTAGATTTATTTCGTAATTTGCTAGTAAATCTAATAGTATTCAATAATTTTCTTGTAGTAATTGTTGAAAGTAGTTATTTTGCTGATATAGTGATGATGATATATAATTAGATATATATGTAAAAAATTTTTATATTATCCGTATATTAAAATTAAATTCTACTTATTAATTTCTTAAATAAATATTTTTTATTAGCAATTGTAATTATGTGGTTTGACTTTGATAATAGAATAATTATAAAATTAATTAGGTACCATAACAAGAATGTACCCTCCTCTTATTCTGTTAAAATGTAATTAATTTTAGTATACTATAGTAAATAAAATATGCCATCAAAGGCATATATATATGGATAGACATGTATAAGTTGTTTCATGTACCTAACAAGGCAAACTTGAAGAGTGAAGGCTGCTCAAGCTAATAAGAATTAAGATGAAAGCCTTTGCTTATGTTCTGATCGTTCTCTTTATTTTCTCCATTGACATCGGTATGTTTTAATTATCTAATAAATAATAAAGTTTAATTTTTCTTATTCTGTTGCACGAAAATAAGACTATTTGCCTTATAATTTATTTTATTGTTAAAAAGAAGAATGATTTTTTATATTGTTAAAAATAATTGGAAACTGAGTTATGTTTATTTACTTATAAAATTGGAAATTTATTTCTCTAAAAATCTAATTATCTTTTGCAAATACATGAAAAAGATATTTTTTAAGCCCAAAAAAGTGCCAGAAAATGTCATAAGGAACACATTTTAAGGTTGTGCACTTGTGCTTGTTTATGATCATTAAAAAGGTAATTTTACAATTTTATTTATTCACGTTTGAAATAAATTAAAAAGTTATTTATTTAGAATATATTCTTTTTATTTTTGTATAAAAAACAGAAAAACTTTCTTTGAAGAATTTTTTATTATTTTATAAAAATTTATGTAAAAAAAAGGTAAAATTTGATTTGTTTTTCTATAAAAAACTAATTGTATAAGACATAATACGGGACATGATATGATACAAGTTATTATCTGTTAAATAATGTTGTTTAGTTTCATATTTATCCTATTCTTACGTGATAATAAATAAATCCATCAAACTTTTTCAGGATTTTATGAAAGAAAATAAATCTAATAATTATTGTTTTATTAGCTGATTAGCATTATTCTAATCTCAATATTATTTCTAATATGATAATAAATAAATGACTCAATTGAATAATATAAATTATGTTACAAATTAATTTATTTATTTCAAGTCAAATTAAATAATTAATGTAATGAAATAAATAAATAAAATAAATAAAAAATATCTTCAAAATATGACACATCAACGAAGAAATTTAATTTTAATAATATATATAGTAGAATAATAGATATATAATATGGCATTAACGGTATATGATTTACTATATATATAGATAAACATGTACAAGTTGTTTCATGCTTTCAAGTAGCTAATTAATAAGATGAAGGCCTTTCATTGTGTTCTGATTATTCTCCTTGTTTTCTCTATTGGCATTGGTATGTTTAAGTTATCTAATAATAGACCACGTTTAATTTTTCTTATCTTCTATGTGCGTCTTTCACGAAATAAGATTGTTTGTCTTTTATTTATTTTTTTTAAAAGAATAATTTTACATGTTATATTTTATATTGTTAAAAATTGTTAAAAAAATCTCTGTTATTTATTTTTTTCAAAAAGATGGAAATTCATTCTTTGAAAATATAATATTTTTTATATATATGTTTTCAAAATATATAGAAAGTGATTTTTTTTAGATGAAAAAGAATTTTCAAAAAAAAGTTAATTAAGGATGTGTTTGTAGTTTGATTATGTTTTGCAAAAAAATAAGAGTAATTACTCAAATCAGCCTCTAAAATTTTAAAATTAAATATTTTAGTCTCTTAAATTTTAAAATACACAAAATAGTTTTAAATATTTATTTCTATAAGATAATACAGTTTTTTTCTGTTAGTCACTAATGATAACTGCTAACATAAAATGTTAACTTAGCTTGCACATGTAGTCGTTAGTAACTAACAAAAAAGAACTGTATTTCTATTAGATAATACAATTTCTCTCCGTTAGTCACTAATAATGACTGTTAATATGAAATGTTAATTTGCACATGTATGTGGTCATTAATAACTTATAAAAAAGGACCGTATTGTTTAACAGAAATAAATATTAGAAATAATTATGTATTTTTAAACCTGAAAAACTAAAGTCTTTGATTTAAAAAACTTAAGAAATTGATTTGGGTAATTGATCAAAAAGTAATCTTACAATCTGATTCTTTTCATGCAGTTGAAATTATTTAAAATTTGATTTTATATTAATAAGAATTTACTCTTTGATTTTCGCCAAACAAAAACTAACTGATTGTATTTCACTTCTGATTAATTCATAAAAAATAGGGTGAAAAGTGATTTTTTAGCACAAATCTTTTTTTAATTAAAACTGAAAAAAAAACACATTATAAGTTTCTATTTGTTTATGTTAGTTTAGATTGTACATCCAACTATGCAGTACTAATTATTTTATGTGTTCGATGTGTATACGTAGGAAATGAAAGGCTAATGAAAGTAACAGAGGCAGCCTCAAACCATTGTTCACAGATACATCCAAATGCGCAATGTGTAGGACGTCAGTGCGAAGATTCATGCAAAAAACAATATGGAAATACAGCAAGTGGATTTTGCGTTGGCGACAAATGTCTGTGTGTACACTCACTTCCATGTTAGGATTTGTAGTCCTATGTTTGCAACATGTTCCCTTACAATACATGTTTGAATAAGAGAAAATGAAAAGCTTAATATATATAAATAAATGATGTTTCTATGAATATCAATTTTATTTACTTTTCTCTCTTTTTTATAAGGTTAAAGAATATTGAGTAAACCTATTTAAGCTTTGTTATGAGTAAAGAATGTTATAAGGTAATTTTCTTTGTTAAGACTTCGATATTGTTTGGTATTACATGGCCGATTGGATAAGAATAAACCTATTTAAGGATAAAGGGGCATATTAATTATCTAAAATTTCTTGTGGTGCCTAGTGTCATTCAGAGTCGGTCAGCAATTCAGCATCTTTTAAGGTAGTCCGACACAGACGTTGTCCTACGGTTGGTAGTCATCACAAGATGTTTAGATTCGGCTATTGTTGTAAAATTCCGATCAAACCATAATTAATTAAATAATAAATTAAATAAGAATAATATAATTAAAAAATTTAGTAATCGAAATTTGATAATTTAAATATGATATTTAAACTTAGTAAATTAGTAATTAGTTGGTAGTTATCAGAAAATATAATTTTTTGTGTAAAAATGCGTATTAAAAATTTGATTAGTAGTATCAATTAAGATCTATCTTGTATTGTAAATGAGAAAATTTATTATAAGTGAATAAGGTTAAGAAATGAGAATTTATAATTTGAAACGATAGAAATAATTAAAATACGGTTTAAAACTCTAACCTTAGAGGTTTTGACCTAAAATTGGGCCAACGGACTAAACCAAGTGAACCGGACCCAATATATATAAACATTAATTGTGAGCATTTCAACTCATAAACCCTAAAAATGAGAGGGAGGGGCAGATAGGAGCATAAACAATGTGGTATGCTAAATCAAACTCAAATCAAAATAAATCAAGTGTGGGTTATCAAATGAAACTCAACCGGGATAAAAGTGAAAAATTCTTTCTTTCCAGAATTTTTGAAGAATACCCAAATACATAATCAAATGAAGATGTTCATTGGAACTATAGTAAAATCACTAGAAAGTCAAATCGTATTTTAAGCAAGTGCAGTTTCATAACACAGTAAAAGCACAGGCGAGGTATTAGAAATAAATAGTGGTTGAACCGTATAAGTAATCCTCAAAGTTTTCATATATAGATAAGTATATATCTAATCAACAACACTTTTTATAAAAATCTCAAATTCGGCTGTGATCACTGTTAAATAAGAGAAAAACTGAATAAACAACTTTTCTAAGAATGAACTCGGAATCCGGAGTTAAAAGGCACATCGCATAGGACAAGTTCAAAGCCATATCAAAGAATACATGAATCAAGAAGAACTCAAGCAGAGAAAGACAGATGCAACAAGGATTTCAAACAAGCATATGCACTTAAGATCAAACAAGAATGCATATGAATGGAGGAATAGAGTTGAAAAATCAAACTACTTTTCAAAAGGACAAGCAAACAAGAACTTCAAGTTAGGATACTAAAGAAAAAGTCGACTCGAACAAAATTCAAGACACACAACTGAATAGCCTCGAGAAATAGTTTCCAACGTTTTCAAAAACCGCGATTCGCTTTGCTCAAAACTCGTATATCACCTATGATAACCCATTAGTGCTTTCATATACATAATTCACTAGTATTAAGCCGGCCAAACTTAATACCAAGAATTATGCAATACAAGACTAACAGCGTTAATCAATAGATCTTCATGTACATAAAGCTCTAATTCTCGTCATTCGACAAGACCTAATACATGACAAACGCTCAGAGTATGCAACTGAAGCATAGTCGGTCTATTCCTCAGGCTCTACAGGAAAGACCGCTTTGATACCATAATGTAACACCCTAACTACCAAAGCTCATGCTTCCGGCTGCACGACTCTGATAGCTCAGACATTACGACTACACTTATACTATTTAATACTAAAATATGAGTCTATTTAAAACTTTAAACCGCGAATCCGCTCCTAGAAATACTTTCATCCGATAACATACATCCATAGATACCATACGACTTACAAAATTCATAAAGAGTACATCCATATACATACATATATATATAATATTACAAGTATTATCCAGTATAATTCCTATGCCTCTTATAGAATATATCAAGATAAAGGCGAGGGTACAAAAATAATAATCTAAAGCAATACAGAGCATCTCAACAACAACTAAATAAACTCTTCGAGACTTCAGCGCCCAAATCCTGAAAGGGAAAAAATGTAGGGGGTGAGAACATCATCCTCGAAAGGGTTCTCAGTAGAGGGTTTTTGGGAATTACTGTAATAGGATACGTGAAGATAAACCGTATCCGTGATTAATAACCGTCTTATGCCTCTTTTCAAAAACAACGATTTACAGTAAAATTAAAGTTGGAAGTCTTTTCTAAAAGAGGAACTGTTCAGTTCTTAAAACTCAAAAGCCTTTCAAAAAGGTTTATCTATGCTGAACCAAAATAGCCTTTCATATTTCTCCAAACCAGAAACACAACCGAAACCAACCATCGGTCCATCTCATTTCAACCATGGCCTTAGGCCCATACAATCCAACAGCAACCAATCCACCACAATCCAACAGAGTTTCAGTCGCAAACACAAGTAGGAAGGTTCAAACACAAACAAACAGTTACAGCAAGTAGAACAATTAGTAGTTAATCACATAGGCAAACCAAGTACAATATGAACACCCAAACAATGTCACATAGATGCATATGATGCATGCCTATTCCTAGTGGCTGATGATATCATCTGTCGGTTACCAAGCCAACCCGACGTATCTGGTAGCTAACCCGGGCACAGTCTCTCTGTTGCGCATTAATGTCATTAGAGGGAATATGTGTCATGTCACCATTAGAGGGTATCTGCGTCCTGTCGCCATTAGAGGGTATCGGTGCCCTGTCACCCTTACAACCAGAGAGAAGCACAAGCATACTCACATACAACATTCATCTCAACCATTCGGCTCACGGTTCAATCAAGAACCAACCAATTTATCAATAAACACAGCCCTTCGGCTTAAATTCATAATTCATAGTCAGTCATACGGCTCATGACTCATTCACCAATCAGCCATAATTCAATAGCATACACAGCCATTCTGGCTCGTAACAAAATAGCACTTCCACCATTCAACATCATCAAATTCATAAAACCGGCATTTAAGCCATAAATCACTTTTCTCAAGTCATTTCACTTTGAAATCAAATTTCAACTCTTTTCAGCCTTGGCTTTAAAGATCTCATTTCTCAAATCATCTCAGGCTCATAAGCCACTTTTACTCAAGGTAAATTCCTCTTAAAAAAAACAACGCCACTTTCGGCATCCTCTGTAAAACCCGGTTAATTAACGGCTAATTAACCCATAAATGAGAATTTATTCTAGAAAGCCCAAAATGTGATTTTTATGGCTAAATGTGATAGAGGAAACTGAGACAAGAATTTCGGTACCAATTTTATAGAAATCGGACCAAGATTGGACCGAACGGGCCAAACCGGACCAACCGAACCCAAAGTGGGTCCTTGGCCCAACTAAACTAAACCAAAACCCTAGTTTTCAGCACTCTCTCTCCTCATTTGTTACACACACACGCTGAAATAGAGTGAGGGAGGAGAAGAACACTCTCTCAAACTTCTATCTCTCACTTGATCTTCAAACCACCATAACTTTTGATCTAGAGCTCCGATTGCCGCTCCGTTTGCGGCCACGTGTTCACCGTGGAGAGCTATAAAAAACCCATACAATTAATCTTGAGGTAAGCTACGTTTTGCTCTTCAAAATTCCAGCCTTGTTTTCGAGTTTTATGAGCAAAAATGTTGAGATTTTGGGCTCTTTGATGTTATAGGACCCAACTCTCTTGAAGGAGAAGGTTAATCTTGTCTCCTTGGACCTTGGGTGTGGTAAGATTCTCAACCATAGTGTAATTTTGTTGTTTTATGATGTTTGGGTTTTGAGATGTTGTGTATGGGTATGATGGTTGTGGCTTAGGTTGTATATATGTGAATATTGGAGCTTGATTGGTGATTTTGAAAAGCTTGAAAAAGGGGTTTGGTGGTGAAAAATATGTTCTTGGAGGTTTTGAGGCCTTGAGAGCTTGTGGATAAGTGGTTTGGAAGTGCTCCGGT
>NC_029775.3:107748722-107749554 GCF_000817695.3 Arachis duranensis
ATATGATGTGGTCATATATGTGATGATGATTATTGATGCCTTGGTGGTATGATGTATGAGAAATATGCATGTTGTGATATATGCTTGATGATTGGTTATGGTTGAATTGTGGGTTGAACCATGTTGATGGTGAGTATGATGTTGATTGTGTACAATAATGATTTATTGGAATTGGTGTTGTTGAGAATTGGCGTGAGGAAGAGTATATGATATGTCAATGTGTTTGAGTTTGAGTCACTTGGGTGAAGTGGGTTAAAATGATGAGATAGTGATTTTGGTAATTGTGGTAATGTGTCAATGTGTGAGTTGAGGAGGCTTGATGTTGAATTTGATATATTTTGATTGATTTCAAAGAAAAGGGATGAAATTGGCATGTTTTGATTGATTTTAAAAAGAGTTGAAAATGGCTTGTTTTGAAAATGGCATATTGTGGTTTTGTATGAAAATATAGTTTTTGGGCATACTTTGGTGGGACATAACTTGGACTACGGATCTCCGTTTTGTGCCAAATCTATTTAGAAATGGAATTGGATCCGGGATGTCCATGCCATTCAAAGAACGGGTGAAAAACGGTTTAAAATGAGAAAGTTATGTCCGTTGGAAGATTGGGGTATAAATTGGTGAATTCTGCAGCTTTTAACTTAGAAAATTTTTAGCAGAATGACCCCTTGCGCGTGGGCGCACTTGGCGCGTACGCGTCGTTCTTCCAGAAAGCGCCATCCACGCGTGCGCGTGCATGACGCTTATGCGTCTATTGTGCTGCACCCAATGCCCAGCCACTTTCCAGAGAGTTATGCCAGAACTGTGCCAGTGTTGTGCCTGGGGCACGAGA
>NC_029775.3:107750124-107755721 GCF_000817695.3 Arachis duranensis
TACTTGTTCCTAATTGTATATTTCTTGCTTGATATAACTGTGTTTGCTATATTATACTCCTGCTGGTGGTTGGGAGGTCTGAAGGAATTGGAAAGGGAAGTATTAGTTAGACTGAAGAATCTTTAGTCAGATGCCCTTTATGGCTTAGCCTGTTTATAAGCTTTGATATTATCTGGAGGAAGTTCTAGGATTGCCTTCGGCTTTCCTCTATTATTATGTATTATATATGTGGAAGCTGTTACCATACTGGGGACCTCTGGTTCTCACCCATGCGAATTTTGTGGTTTTCAGATGCAGGACGTGTGGTTTCCCCCTGAGGCATGCTGGAGACTTCTAGATTTGCGAAGATTCCTTGTTCTCGGGGACTCTGTTTTAGTTTATATGTTTTGCTTAGATACTTTTATCTCCATTAAATAAAACAAACTGTGATGGCTCCTCTTATGGGAGATTTTGGAGAATAGGTTTCTGTTTTTGTGTCCCTTTATTTTGGAGAATAGGTTTCTGTTTTTGTGTCCCTTTGGGTTTCCTTTGGGGTTTTCCTTATTTTATCATATGTATATATTGCTATGCTCGGACCGGTTATCTTCGCAGCCGGATCTTGAGTCTTGATATTCCTGTTTTTGACACTCCTTTGTATATATATAATCTCGTGTTGGTTACCCTTTTTCGTTACGTTATCGATCGGAGTGTTGCGCTTTTGAGTTGTGGTTTTTTTTGTTTACCCCTCTTTCTACAAAGGCTCCTAGTTATAATCAATTATTCATACTACTAAACGTACTAAATTTTTATTTTAGAGGTAGTAATACCTTGCCATCTCTGAATTATGACTTAAGCATAAGACTCTGTATGGTAGGGTGTTACATCCTCTTTCCAAAACTTTTATAATCATGGCAAGTTAAAGATTTATTTCAAAGTATTCAAATTCACCCATCCAACAATGGGATTTTATAACAAAAGTTTCTTGGTAGAGTCCCAAGTCTTTAGGGAAGGTCAATCCATATCAATTCCTTAAAATTCATTGAAACTCTTAAAATCATAGATTCTCGGCTCAAGTAAATAAAACTGAATTTTATTATGAAACCGAACCATATAAAATCACAAGTTCCAATCCGGTCCAAAAAATCAACTCATTTGAAACGGAACTGGTTCATTTAAATCAAACCATTTTCAGGTTTCTTTTTGGAACCCATTTTTCTAACTCTTCCAAAATGCCTCAAACTTAATTACTCAATCAAAAGTCTAGATTCCTTTAAAATCACTAAAAGCTCCTTTTTATATTAAAATCAATATTAAAGCATCATTCTTTCCTTTAGTGATTCAAACGGTAAAAATAGTTCATTTCTAAATAAGACGAACTCAACGCATAAAGTTCATTAAATAAATTAAGGTTGAAAACATAAATATTCTCTTAATAAATCAAATAATACAATTTATCAAATCCAACCCTTTTTAAATAACTTTTCAAACAAGACTAGGATTTTGTAGAAATTTCAGCAGCACCTCCCCTAATACTTGGACTTTTGCCACCCGGTTCGGGTCCCAACTAAACCGTTTCTCATTCCTTTTCAACAGTTCAAAACCAGAAATCAATTCAAAAGCAAGCTAAATCCAACAGTCGCCTCAGTGGCATATCTCAAGGAAACCATTTCAAAATCAACTCAATATCAACCGATTTAACTCATTTCCAAAGCTTTAAAGAATCGGTTTAGCAATAAATCATTTATCAAAACCAAGTCAATTAAAGTAAACCAGGCTGAATTCAAAAGTGCATTCTACTTTCCACATTATCAAGAAAATCAACTCAACTCAAATCAATTCACAACGGATTAAACTTGATTTCAAATCTTTAGAAAGAATCAACTTCAAAAGCATTTCGTTTCACAAAACACAACAATCCAACCAACAAAATTCATAATCAATCAAGACAAATCAAACCATACATAAGGCTGATACAATCACCAAATACACATTCTCTCACATCAGTATCCATATATAATAATTGCAATAATAAACTATAGTTTTCGGAAAGCGCCCTTACCTCAAAACGCAAATCCATAACCCAAATGCCTCATCAAGTCCTTTTCGCCTCAAACCAAACCAACGGCAACCAAAACCTCAGCTCCCAGCCACTTTTGCAATAACCATAGCAAAACTAATCACAACATATAATAATCAGGACTCAACCCCACTTTATCAAAACTCATATTCATTAACCAACACAACCAAATACTAACGCGAGGTTTTTCGAAACATAATTACTTACCGAAACTAAGAAAGGACAGCTGAACCAAAACAGCGGCGGTTTTCGGGCCGGTTCAGCGGCAGCTCGGCAGCCACCTCAAGCGGTAGCGGTGACAAATTCCGATCACGCAGTGACTGTAGTATTCTTAGAATTCAAAAAGGACAGAAACCACAATTAAAATCCTTACCGGCAAACTTTTCTGGCAACAGCAGCAGGGTCTCAAGTGGCAGAAGCTCAGCCCAGAGCTCCGGCGGTGATCCCGGAAGCCACATAACCACTCCCGGCGGCCAGAAACACAGAGACGCAGCTCCTTTTTCCGGCAGCGACACTTGCGGCGGTCGAAATCCCTTGCTGACGGCGACAGCTCCGGTGGAGGCGGCGCCGACGATGCGAGCACGGCTGGGCATGGTGGCTGAACCCTAGCTCAGCCTCGGGTTCCTCTGTCTCTCCTCTGTATGACCCGGTGGCTTCCCTCTCGCCGGCACACATCGACGGCATTGCAGCAAGGAGCACAGCGGTGGCACGTAGACCGTCGACGACCCCCAGCTGTGGCGCCGGTAGACTAGTCGTGACGAAGGCAGCAACAGCTCAGACCATGCCTCTCCAATCTCTGATGCGAGCCCTTTCTCTCTCTTCCATCGATGGTGACGATGAACCAGCACTCGCGGACCACTCCCCTCCTCGGTTCTGCTCTCCCAGGCGGCGGCATAGACGGCGCGGTGGCGGCGGGCTGAACGGAGGCAACAGCGTGGTTCACCTACTCTTCGGATCGCAGCTCTGCCTCCTCTCTCCTGGTTCCGTTTTCTTTTGCATCCCTTTCCCCCTTTACTGCTGTGACTAATTTGAGAAAGGGGAAAGGTTGGTATCACTTCTGCTTGGTCTGAGAAGAGGGCAACTGGAGTAGGGTTAGGAGCATTTCAGTAATTTCACCCTAAAATAGGTATAATGTAATAATTAGAAATAAATTCTAATCCAATAATAATAGTGTATAAAAATACTATTTGCTCATTAGTTTCACACTTTATTTTCAATAAAATGTCCAAATCCAAAATTTAGAAATAATATAATTAATTTTTCTATTTTCCAAAATAGCAGTATTAATATTTAAAATATTAATTATTTAATCCAAATCATTTAGAAATCCTTATTATTTCACAATTACTAACTTTATAATTTGAATATAGAAAATAATCTAATAATGGTAAAATTGGATAATAACTATAACTCTTCTCAAATTCCATAAATCAAGACTTGCCTTAATTGTCTTTAATAAAATAATTTTATGAAATTAAGGCTATAAATAACTATATGATTTGAGACTTGATCATAATAAGACTTTTCAAAAGTTCTGGGTCTTACACAATCACAAACAAGTATGATGCATGTCTATCTTTAGTGCAGGTAATGAGCTCATCTGTTGGTTTTGACCTGCTCCCGACGTAACTCAGCAACCTTTGTCTGAGTTTAGTTTTCAGTGTCATAACCTCTATAAGCAACTTCTGTCTTACAAGTGCGATTCTCTTGATCCGATGTATGCAAATATAACCTCTGTAAGCAACCTCTGTCTTACAGGTGAGGCTCTCTCTAGCCAATGTATGTAGCGATAACCTTTTTAAGCAACCTCTGTCTTACAGGTGCGACCATCCCCTGAATTGGCTGATGTATCTCTAGAAAGTAAATCTCGGTAGACTCACCACCATATCTCTGCTCATTTTCAGCAGGTAATAATCATCTTTGCTTCTCTCGTTTTCTTTTCGTTCTTTATTTCTTTTCTCTTCTATTCCCTGCTCTCTTGAGGCAGAGATTCTTTAGATTCTTTTAATCTTTTGCTCTCTGCTCTCCTATGGCAGAGATCCCTTTAACTAATATATTCTTTTCTTTTCTCATCATTCTTTTAATTCCTTACTTTTAACATAAAAAATTATCTTCACACTCTTCCCTCATCTTTCTCTAAATATTTTATGAAGAGGGAATAATGAGATCCTTAACTTAGATTTGTCTTTCTAAAACTAGCTTTTAGAAAAACTTATCTATTTACCGCTCTCTATCACTCTCTGTTTTATTTTTCATAATACATACAATAATATTCTTATAAAATAATATCTTGATAAATAATAATTTGTAATAATAATTTACTCTAATGTAAATGAGTGCTTTTAAACAAATATTTAAAATAATATTTATAATACTCTTAAAACTTATTTTATAAAACCTTATTTTCAAACTTTTATTAATTACTTTCTAACCAAGAATTCTTTAATATTTTATATTTCACTTCAATATTTTATAAAATTATATTTAAACCTTCACTTTGTTTCATATTTATATAAATAACCCTGAGTTTTTATAAAATACCCATTTTACTTCTAAATTTTATTTATTACCCAAATTATCCAAAAAACTTATATAATTATAATATTAAACCCAATCTTTTCATAAAAATACAAGTATATTTTCTCAAAAATAATTCTTAGCTGATTCTTCTCTTCACCAAGAACTGAAACCCTCTTTATTTTCTTTTTAAAATATATATTTAAATTTTAATCCGTTTTTGAGTTTTACGGTTACCGATTTTTCACCACTTTTAATTTAATTCCTCGACTATTAAAGCTCACCCATTTTATTCAAAAACTAACACAATAACAGCCCCAAATCAGTCTTATTATCACAGTTTGGGCAGCACAAACATGACCAAATCACAAGCTTAATAACATATAATAATATATCAACAAAATTTAATATAAAGTCAATCAAACTCCATCAATAATCAATCACAACAACTATTCACTTATCTAACACAAATTTATTCGGTGAGAATTTACCAAAATTCTACCTTCATACGAAATCAAAATACTCGAAACTTCAGAAAAGCCTTTCGACCGAGCTGCCGAAGAAGAGAACATCCAGAATCGTCTATGCCTCTTAGAAGTCCAGTTGACTGAAATCAAAGGGAAGGAGAACTACGTCGTCGCTGACTTTTACCGATCAAAAGTGATGCCATCACGTAAAGAAGAAGGATACGAACACTTTTACCGAATTAGATTTTTTTATTAGAATTACGGATCGCAAAAAATCAAAACCGAAAGTTTGGTGGGGTTACAGGTCTGTCTCTCTCCCGATCACTCTTCTCTCTTCCTCGGCACTTTGCTTTCTTTTTTCTTTAAAGAATGAAAGCTATGCGTGTATGATGATGATTAATCAATAATCATTGGTGATTAAATGAAAAATGGCATGTGTCATAGTTATATATATTCATGGATGAAAAGTCACGTTTCAAATTTTCTTTCTTTATCCCTTCAATGGCTTTGGCCCAATGAATAAAAAAGCTTAAATAATAATAATAATAATAATAATA
>NC_029775.3:107755946-107766583 GCF_000817695.3 Arachis duranensis
AATTCAAATAGATATAAAATTAATTTAATGACTTATAATAAAGTAATTTCTAAAAATAAAGAACTCCAATTTATAAAAATAAATTTTAACATATTTATATTTATATTTTTAAAAACGTGGGTCGTTATAACACCTACTCTGCCGCCTCAATAGGGGGACCATGATGACGATGAAAATTACCAGGAATTAGGGTTTTATGTATTTTTATTTGTCTACTTTATTCATTGTATTCTACATCTGTAATATTTTATTATATTCAGACAATTTAATTTTTAATAAAATAATTTGTTGATTTCTGCTAACTTTAAATTTATGCCAACAATTTTGTTAATAAAAGTCTATTAATTGTGGTTTAACTGTGTCAAAAAAAAAATATTACCGTTGAATAAATTCGATAGTAACTTAGTGCCTAAAATCCGACAATAACCATCGACACAATTTCGCTAAATTTATTAAAAAAATTGATAGAAAATTTGCGTATAATTAGTGTCGGACAAAAAAAAATCCGCCAATATATTCTTTTATAAAGTTCAAAACTTTTATTACACACATAAAATTGCACAATTTTTAAATTCGCCAACAAATTTTTTTAAACTTCATAAGAATGCAATATATTTTTATAGGCTCGTATTTTCTATTAAATGGGGAGATACATTAAGAACATATATTAAAAATTGTATCATTTTATTTGTATAATAGATCGTGTTATTTTATTTGTATAATAAATATTTTAAATTTTATAAAAGTGCTTATAATAGAGGTGAAAATTCCTAGTAAATCAGTTTAAGTAAAATCGAATTACGTAAGTATGAAGTTCCTAATAAATCGATTTTTTACATAAATTTATTTACAATTTTTTATTAAATCAATTTAAGTTAAAACGATTTACATGATAAGAATAAATCAATTTAACTTAAACGATTTATTATAAATGCATACTAAATTGATTTAAATTAAAATGATTTTTATATAGATCAATTTATAAAAAAAATCAAAACAGGATAATTGAATAATATTGGTAGACAAATAATTTAAATCGATAATTTATCTTTAAAAAGATATGATATCAATTTTTTTAATTATTAATAAATTTTATCATGATTAATCATTAGGTGTTAATAGATATCATTATTAATATATAGTGTTTTTTATAAGTAATATTAAAAAAATATATGAAGACTGATATTAGAATAATATGCTGATGATAATGTTTGATGATACAATATTCTGGTTAAAAATAATTGTCCTATTTGGATTATTATTTGTTTTTTTTTTTCAGTTATCGATTGATAAAAATTTAAATATTATTAAGCATTTTTTCTATCGTATTCCTACTATTAAAGAGAGAAGAAAAGAGAAAGAAGAAAATAAAAAATGGTTAACAAATGCTATGACTGTTGTAAAATAAATAGATAAATAATTAAGGAAGAGGTAACAAACATAAAGTAAATAAATATAATTAGATAACAATATTAATCATAATTACTATCTCAATATAAAATATGATACTTATATATTTATATATGTATGAGCGTATGAAAGAAAGAAAAAGAGGAAGAGTTTTGTATATAGAGAATATAGAGAGAGAAAATTTTTATTAATTGTAGTAGTGTCATCAATAGAGACTTAACCTCCTATTTTATACATGAATAGGGTCCACATTTTCAACCTTCATTAAATGGAAGCTCTCTTGGTAATATGAGTATTCTACCATGGAAATATTGAGCCATCCACGTTATTAATGGTCATCCACATTATTCATACTTATCACAACACTCCCCCTTTGATAACCATTTAGGATTATTGCCTCGTTAAAACCTTACTAAAGAAAACCCAATGGGAACAAACTTTAGTGAAGGAAAAAAAGTACAACATCCTTTATGATGGGAACTGCCTCATTAAAACTCTTGTAAAAAAAAACCCAATGGAAACAAAAATCTGACCAAGAAAAAAAGAGTACAGTCTCCCCCTCTTGTCGACATCATTTAATGTCTCGAAATCGGCGCATCCCAATCTCATGTACCAATCTTTCAAAGGAGGATTTTGGGAGTGACTTGTAAATAAATCTGCCAGATTATCATTTGAGCAGATCTGTTGGACATCAATTGTCCCTTGATTTTGAAGATCATGAGTGAAGAAGAATTTGGGAAAAATATGTTTTGTTCTATCACCTTTGATGTATCCGCCTTTAAGTTGAGCAATACATGTTGTATTATCTTCAAATAGGACAGTTGGAGCTATCTTTTGATCAATCAGTCCACATGATGACAGAATATATTGGATCACACTCCTCAGCCAAAAACACTCGCGACTAGCTTCATGTATCGCTAGTATTTCAGCATGATTAGAGGATGTTGCTGCAATTGTCTGTTTTGTGGACCTCCATGATATAGTTGTACCATCATATGTGAATAGGTATCCTGTTTGAGATCTCCCTTTATGTAGATCAGACAAATATCCAGCATCTGCATAGCCAACTAATTGTGACTTGGATCCATAGGGATAAAACAATCTCATATCAACCGTTCTATGAAGATATCGAAAGATCTGTTTGATTCCACTCCAATGTCTTATGGTTAGAGAGGAACTATATCTTGCTAGTAAATTCACCGTGAATGAAATGTCAAGTCGCGTATTATTAACAAGATACATTAGCGCTCCAATAGCACTAAGATATGGTACTTCAGGACCAAGGATATCTTCATTCTCTTCTTTAGGACGGAATTGATCCTTCTCCACATCCAAAGATCTTACTATCATTGGGGTACTTAATGGATGTGACTTATCCATATAAAATCTTTTCAAGATCTTATCTATATATGTTGTTTGATGAATAAAGATCCCATTTTTTATATGCTTGATCTGTAGACCGAGACAAAATTTAGTTCTTCCAAGATCTTTCATCTCAAACTTTTCTTTTAGAGTTTTTATAATTATTGAAATCTCTTCAGGAGTTCCAATGATATTTAAATCATCAATGTACACAGCAATTATAGTGAACCCAGATGCAGATTTCTTTATGAAAACGCATGGACAGATATCATCATTCTTGAATCCATTTTGGCCAGATACTCAGTAAGACGATTATATCACATTCGTCCAGATTGTTTCAGACCATATAAAGATCTTTGTAATTTGACTGAGTATAACCCTTGCGAATATTCATTGGATGGTTTAGATATCTTTAGTCCTTCAGGGACTTTCATATAGATATCCCGATCTAATAATCCGTATAAGTAGGCTATTATCACATCCATTAAATGCATATGCAGTTTATGATATGCAGATAAACTAACCAAATAACGCAATGTCATCGCATCCATTACATGGGAATACGTTTCTTCATAATCTATACCGGACCTTTGTGAAAAACCTTGTGCCACAAGTCAGGCTTTATAGCGCACAACTTCATTTTTCTCATTTCGTTTTCTCACAAATACCCATCGGTATCCAACAGGTTTTACATCTTCAGGTGTACGGTCTACAAGTCCAAAGACTTCACATTTTGCAAGTGAGTCTAATTCAGCCTTCATTGCTTCTTCCCATTTTTGCCAATCATTTCTTTGTCGACATTCTTCGACTAATCTTGGCTCAAGATCCTTACTTTCATGGATGATATTCAATGCCATATTATATGCAAATATTTTATTGACAATTGTCTTATTTCGGTCCCATTTCTTTCCTGTAAAGACATAATTCTCGTCATTTTCAAAATTTCAGGTACCTGAACGTCTTCTGGCGTTATATCAGAATTTTGGACAACTGCAGGTGTCTTTACTATGTCTTTTTCAACAGGAATAGTATTTACCTCTTTTCTCTTTCGATGATTTTTGTCTTTGGAACCGACAGGCCTGCCACACTTCTAGCGTGTATTTGCTTCAGTGGTTATTTGTCCTACTGGGATATCAATTCGAATTGGGACATTTTCTGCCCTGCCACGCTTCTGGCGTGAATTTGCTTCAGTGGCTACTTGTCCTACTGGGACATCAATTCGAATTGGGGTATTTTTCGCTGGTATATAAGATTTGGTTATCCTCTTTGTATCGGAAAATGCATCAGGCAATTCATTTGCTATTCTTTGCAAATGTATAATCTTTTGAACTTCTAGTTCACATTGCCCTGATCGAGGATCTAAATGCATCAACATTGATGTATTCTAATTAAGTTCTTTTTCAGGAAGCTTATTCTCTCCCCCTAATGTTGGAAATTTTGATTCATCAAAATGACAATCTGTAAACCGGGCTTTAAATACATCTCCAGTTTGTATCTCAAGATACCTCACTATAGAGGGAGAATCATATCCAACATATATCCCTAATTTTCTTTGGGGTCCCATTTTGGTGCGATTAGGTGGTGCAATGGGAACATATATCGCACACCCAAATATTCTTAAATGGGAAACATTTGGCTGCTAGCCAAAAGCTAATTGCATAGGGGAGAACTGATGGTAACTCATTGGCCTCAAACGAATAAGTGCTGCGGCATGTAAAATAATATGCCCCCAAACCAAAGTTGGGAGATTTGTTCTCATAAGCAAGGGTCTAGCAATTAATTGGAGGCGCTTAATAAGTGATTCTGCTAACCCATTTTGTGTGTGAACATAAGCTACTGGATGTTCAACAGTTATTCCATTATCCATACAATAAGCGTCAAATGCTTGGGAAGTAAATTCACCAGCATTATCAAGACGAATTGCTTTGATTTGATTTTCTGGAAATTGTGCTTTTAATCGAATAATTTGAGCCAGTAATCTCGCAAACGCCAGGTTGCGAGAAGATAATAAGCACACATCTGACCATCTCGAAGATGCGTCTATCAGCACCATAAAATATCTAAAAGATCCACATGGTGGATGAATAGGTCCACATATATCACCTTGAATCCTTTCTAGGAATTCAGGGGACTCAAATCCAATCTTTACTGGTGATGGTTTTAAAGTTAACTTCCCTTGAGAACATGCAGCACAATAAAATTCACTAGATTTAAGAATCTTCTGGTTCGTTAGTGAATGTCCATGAGAATTTTCAATAATTCTCTTCCTCATGGTTGTTCCCAGATGACCCAATATATCATGCCAAGTTATGAATTCATTTGGGCTGGTAAACTTCTGGTTTACAATGGCATGTGATTCAATTGCACTAATCTTGGTATAATATAACCCAGATGAAAGTGAAGGTAACTTTTCTAATATAACCTTTTTATTTAAATCATGAGTTGTGATACATAAGTACTCATGAGTTTCCTCATTCATAGTCTTAATATGATATCCATGTCGGCGAATATCTTTGAAACTCAACAAGTTTCTTAGAGACTTGGTAGACAATAGTGCGTTATTTATTATAAGTTTTGTTCCTCTAGGAAACAAAATTATAGCTCTTTCGGAGCCTTTCATCACATTGCCTGAGCCAATAATAGTATTAACATATTCTTCTTTTGGCACAAGATGGGTAAAATATATAGTACTTTTAAGAATAGTGTGTGAACTTGTACTATCCGCAAGGCAAATATTTTCAGAATATGTCCTTGCCATTTTTCTTCAAAAACAAATAATAATAATAATAAAATGAGTTGAAGTGCATGCACAGTAAAATTATTCACATAAATACTTAACACACACACATATATCAAACTATTCCATCATTGATCAAATTGCCAATATTTCCTTCAGAATTCTTAAAGAAATTAGATACATATTAATGAGTGGTGGAATTTTCATCATTTAAAACAAAATTTGTTTCCTTTCCTTTGTCATCTTTTTTCAAGGATGCTTGATAAAGATCAACTAGGTGTCTTGGGGTACGACAGGTATGTGACCAATGGCCTTTTCCACCACAACGGAAGTATTTATCCTCAATTGATATACTTTACCCATTGTTTCTTCTTTATCCCACTTCTGGTGAGATCCTTTGTGAACATAATTATTTTTCCTTCCATAATTTTTCTTATTATCAAAATCTTGCCATTTACCTCTTCTGGAGTTATAATTTGCTGCATTTGCTTCAGGAAATAAGGCGGCGCTAGCTGGGCACACTTCGTGATTTCTTAAGAGCAATTCATTGTTACGTTCAGCAACAAGAAGTCAAAAAATTAGCTCATAATATTTTTTAAATCCTTTTTCTCGATACTACTGCTGCAGGAGCACATTCGAGGCATAGAAGGTCGAAAAAATTTTCTCTAACATATTGGGCTTGAGAAAATATCACCGTCTTTT
The DNA here is from genome assembly GCF_000817695.3 of Arachis duranensis. Taxonomy (NCBI): domain Eukaryota; kingdom Viridiplantae; phylum Streptophyta; class Magnoliopsida; order Fabales; family Fabaceae; genus Arachis; species Arachis duranensis. The sequence goes on from NC_029775.3 coordinate 107,762,158, forward strand.
CATGATTATACCTTTTTAAAGGTCTTTCCACAGATCTGCGGGATCTTTTAATGTGGGATATTCATTTTTCAATCATATATCAAGATGACGACGAAGAAAAAATATGGCTTTGGCTTTATCCTTCTGGGATGTATTATTTTCAGCCTTAATGGAATCTTCAAGATCCATGGAATCAAGATGAATTTCAGCATCCAATATCCATGATAAATAATTATTTTCAGATATATCAAAAGCATTATACTCAGGATGTAAGAGTTTTAACATAATAAAAATTTGTTACCTGAAGTCTTCCTAAAAACTTCGTTAGAGCTTCGTGCTGATAACGTGTTGTAAAATAAATAAATAAATAAATAAATAAGAAAGAGGTAACAAACATAAAGTAAAGAAATATAATTAGATAACAATATTAACCATAATTACTATCTCAATATAAAATATGATACTTATATATTTATATATGTATGTGGTGCGGTATTTTTACAACCACAGACTAACCGGTAAGTGCACCGGGTCGTACCAAGTAATACCTCAGGTGAGTGAGGGTCGATCCCACGAGAATTGATGGATCAAGCAACAATTGTTAAAAGATTTACCTAGTTAGGCAAGCAGAAAAGGGTTTTGAGATATTCAAAAGGTTTAAACTTGAAAATATCAGAAGGCAGGCACACAAGTATATAAGTTGAAAATAAAATATGGAGAAAATAGTTAAGGTTTCAGAGTTATCTATTTTCTGGATTGACTTTTCTTATTAACTATTTTAATCATGCAAGATTTAATTCATGGCAAACTATTTATGATTAGACCCTAATTCCTTAGACCTTTCTAGTCTCCTCTAAAATTCATCAACTGCCAATTCCTTGGTCAATTGATTCCAATTAGAGGGTGTTCATACCCTGGATCGAGCTGTCCGATTCGGGATGTTCTACAGACAAAGCGATCGACCTCTTCAGGTCAGGACAACCCGACCTCTTCTCAAAGAGCTCGGACAAGTCACAGGAAAGCCCAAACAAAGGGCCCAAATAGAGGAACACGTCCCAAATCCAAGGGCAGCCCAACGTCCCAAATCCTAAAGCGGCCCAAGCCTACAGCGAGAAGGGCGGTTCCCTTAAAGATAAGATGACCTCACTTAAAGATAAAAGATAAGATAAGATTACTAACTTATCTTATCCACAGAAGGCCACATCTTACCATTATAAATACACTGGACCACCCAGGTATAACTCATACTCTGATTCTACTCAATACCTGCTTAATACCCTTGCTAACTTAAGCATCGGAGTCCCTTGCAGGTACCCCCCACCCTCCGGGGACACAGGATCAGCACCACCGCCAAGTCCAACAAATCGGACACATCAGTTCCGACCACCGTACACCTGCCGGACACGTCGGCTCCGACCAACACAGAAGATCTCGTCCGAGATCGACCTACAGTTTCAGGTAACCCTCGGAACATTGGCACCATTACCGCACTTCAAAATCGATTGGAGCAACTTGAGAAAGAAGCCCAACATCGACAAGAAAAAGAAGAAGATCTACGCCGGGAAATAAGGCGGCGCCGAGAATTAGAAGATAAGCTTATAAAACTCGAAGCTGATCTCAAAACCAAAGCTACTCTACCATCCACCGAGGATAGTTCTCAGAAAGATCAAGATCCATTTACCAGAGAAATTATGAAAATCAAAATTCCGAAAAATTTCAAGCTTCTGGATATGATTCTATATGACGGTACCTCTGACCCAAACCATCATCTCAGCAACTTCAGAAGTAGAATGTACCTCACCGATGCCTCAGATGCAGTTAGAATGTACCTCACTGATGCCTCAGATGCAGTTCGCTGTAAAGCCTTTCCAACAACTCTCACCAAGACAGCCATTAAATGGTTCGACAACCTACCTCCAAAATCCATCTCGAGTTTCGACGACCTGGCCAAAAAGTTCCTGGCTCGATTCTCCATACAAAAGGACAAAGCCAAACACGCACCCAGCTTTCTCGGGATCAAACAAGGAGACCGAAAAAGTCTTCGCAACTACATGGAGAGATTCAACAAAACATGTATGGACATACAAAATCTACCAATAGAAGCTGCCAACATGGGCCTCATAAATGGCCTGCGAGAAGGACCATTCAGCCAATCTATATCAAAAAGATACCTGACATCCCTAGATGAAGTACAAGAACGAGCACAGAAGTACATTAACATGGAGGAAAATTCTCGACTTGGCGAAGCCTCAAGGTCCGGTTCTGCTTACCGAGATAAAGAATCCAAGAAAAAGGAACGATCCTAAAAGGAGATGCAAAAGAATCATTGATACAGTTTCTGCGAGATAATGTTGATCTCTTCGCATGGAAAGCTGTCGACATGCCGGGCATAGATCCCAAACTAATGAGCCACAAGTTGGTAGTCTACCCGGGATCCCGACCGATACAACAAAGACGAAGAAAACTTGGGCCAGAACGATCTCAGAGATGCTTCATCGGGATACAAGTATCTCTCATTCATGGACGCATACTCGGGGTACAACCAGATACCAATGTATCCGCCAGACCAAGAAAAAACCTCATTTCTTACACCTAAGGCAAATTATTGCTACATCGTGATGCCTTTCGGCCTGAAAAACGCAGGAGCCACTTATCAAAGGCTAATGAATAAAGTCTTCTCAGATCACATCGGAAAAATCATGGAGGTCTACGTGGATGACATGTTGATAAAGACACAAAGCGAAGAGACATTGCTAACCGATTTGATTCAAGTATTCGATACCATAAGGAAGCACGGCATGCGACTCAACCCGGCTAAATGCACCTTCGCAGTAGAAGCAGGTAAATTTTTAGGATTTATGCTCACACAAAGGGGAATCGAGGCAAATCCAGATAAATGTCAGGCCATACTCAACATGAAGAGCCCAACCTACGTCAAAAAGAGGTACAACAGCTCAATGGAAGGTTGGCAGCCTTGTCCAGATTCCTAGCAGGATCAGCGATAAGATCCCTCCCTTTCTACGCTACCTTAAAGAAGGGAAAGAACTTCGAATGGACAGCGGAATGTGAACAAGCCTTCAAAGACTTCAAAGAATTCTTGGGGCAACCACCTATCCTATCTCGACCACAAGAGGGAGAATCGCTCATACTATACCTCGCAATAGGAAGTTGGGCAATAGCCTCAGCACTGATTCGAGAAGACGAAAGAGGACAACAACCCGTCTACTTCATAAGTAAAGCACTACAGGGGTCAGAGCTGAACTACCAGAAAATAGAAAAATTTTCATACGCTCTAATACTCACCTCCCGGCGACTTCGCCCATACTTCCAGGCACATACCATCAAAGTTCGGACCAACCAGCCCATAAAAGGGATATTACAGAAAACAGATCTTGCAGGAAGAATCCTACAATGGGCAATCGAGTTGTCCGAGTTCGACCTCCAATATGAGGCACGAACAGCCATCAAATCATAACACCTGGCCGATTTCATCCAGAATTCACAGACATCCCGGAAATCCACATAGAGTGGAACATATACGTCGACGGATCCTCAAATAAAACAGGAAGTGGTGCGGGTGTGATAATCGAAAGCAACCAAGGAACTCAACTTCAGCTCTCCCTTAAATTTGGATTCCTGGCCTCGAACAATCAAGTGGAATACGAAGCGCTACTAGCCGGTTTGAAGCTGCTAGGGAGGTTGGAGCTCGGAAACTCAACATCTACAGCGACTCACAAGTCGTTACCTCATAAATAATAGGAAGCTACCAAGCTAAAGACCCGACCATGAAAAAATATTTGGATAGAACCAAAGAACAGCTCGGACAACTCGAAGAATACAGGATCTACCACATTCCCCGTGAGCAAAATGCCCGAGCTGATGCACTTTCAAAATTAGCCAGCACCAAACCAGGGGGCAACAACAGAAGTCTCATCCAGGAGATACTACAGAACCCATCAATATCGGAAGAAGAAGTCCTAGCCATAAAAAGTCAGGATCAAGGATGGATGACCCCCATAATAAATTACCTCAAAACAGAAGCACTCCCTACAGATGAAAAGGAGGCAAAAAGGCTAAAAAGGGAGGCACAGTACTACACTATCATAAACAACACACTATACAAAAGAGGGATATCAACACCTTTACTAAAATGCGTACTGACTTCTAACACAAAGGAAGTCTTGGAGGAAGTACACAGCGGCATTTGTGGTAATCATCTCGGAGCGCAAGCCCTCACCAAAAAGATACTCCGAGCGGGATTTTATTGGCCAACTCTACAAAACGAGGCTACAGAATTTGTGAGGACATGCCCACCATGCCAGAAGCATGCCAACTTTCACATTGCCCCACCAGAAAAGCTCATCAGCGTGACCTCGCCCTGGCCATTTGCGAAATGGGGACTCGACCTTCTCGGACCCTTCCCACAGGGATCGGGACAAGTAAAATT
>NC_029775.3:107766623-107771171 GCF_000817695.3 Arachis duranensis
ACTAACCAGCAAGTGCACTGGGTCGTCCAAGTAATACCTTACGTGAGTAAGGGTCGATCCCACGGAGATTATTGGTTTGAAGCAAGCTATGTTTATTTTATTAATCTTAGTCAGGATGCCAATAAGGTTATTTGGATTTAATTGTAAGAAGTAAAAGTATTTGGAATAAGTAATTGTTACTTTATTAATGAAGAATATGTTGGGGTTTTAGAGATGCTTTGTCCTCTGAACTTCAACTCTTCCTTGAAATCCTTTTCCACACGCAAGGCTCCTTCCGTGGCAAGCTGTATGTAGGGTGTCACCATTGTCAGTGGCTACCTCCCATCCTCTCAGTGAAAATGGTCCAGATGCTCTGTCATAGCACGACTAATCAGCTGTTGGTTCTCGATCATGTTGGAGTAGGATCCATTGATCCTTTTGCGTTTGTCATCACGCCCAGCAATCGCGAGTTTGAAGCTTGTCACAGCCATTCAATCCTTGAATCCTACTCAGAATACCACAAACAAGGTTTAGACTTTCCGGATCCTCAAGAGTGGCCGCCATCAATTCTAGCTTATACCACGAAGATTCTGATTAAAGAATCTAAGAGAAGCTCATTCAATCTGATGTAGAATGGAGGTGGTTGTCAGGCACACGTTCATGGATCTGAGGAAGGTGATGAGTGTCACGGATCATCACCTTCTTCATGTTTAAGCGCGAATGAACATCTTAGATAGAAACAAGCGTGTTTGAATGGAAAACAAAAGTAATTGTATTAATTCATCGAGACGCTGCAGAGCTCCTCACCCCCAACAATGGAGTTTAGAGACTCATGCCGTCAAAGAGTATGTAATTCAGATCTGAAAATGTCATGAGGTGCAAAGTAAATCTCTAAAAGTTGTTTAAATAGTAAACTAGTAACCTAGGTTTACAGAAAATGAGTAAACTATGATAGATAGTGCAGAAATCCACTTCTGGGGCCCACTTGGTGTGTGCTGGGGCTGAGACTAAAGCTTCTCACGTGCTTGGGCTGTTTCTGGAGTTGAACACCAGGTTGTAACGTGTTTTGGGCGCTGAACTCCAACTTGTAACCTGTTTCTGGCGCTGGACGTCAGACAGCAGCATGAAACTGGCGTTGAACGCCATTTACGTCATCTATCTTCGCGCAAAGTGTGGACTATTATATATTGTTGGAAAGCCCTGGATGTCTACTTTCCAACCCAATTGAGAGCGCGCCAATTGGACTGTTGTAGCTCCAAAAAATCCATTCCGAGTGCAGGGAGGTCAGAATCCAACAGCATCAGCAGTCCATTTTCAGCCTAAATCAGATTTTTGCTCAGCTCCCTCAATTTCAGCCAGAAAATACCTGAAATCATAGGAAAACACACAAACTCATAGTAAAGTCCAGAAATATGATTTTTGCTTAAAAACTAATAAAATTCTATTAAAAACTAATTAAAACATGCTAAAATCTACATGAAAATACCCCCAAAAAGCGTATAAAATATCTGCTCATCACAACACCAAACTTAAACTGTTGCTTGTCCTCAAGCAACTAGATAAATAAAAGGGGATAAAAAGAAATCTAGAAGCAATAATATCTCAGAGTTTTAAGTGAAGCTCAGATTCTAATTAGATGAGCGGGGCTAGTAGCTTTTTGCTTCCAAACAGTTTTGGCATCTCACTTTATCCTTTGAAATTCAGAATGATTGGCATCCATAGGAACTCAGGATTCAGATAGTCTTATTGATTCTCCTAGTGTAGTATGTTGATTCTTGAACACAGTTACTTTATGAGTCTTGGCCGTGGCCCTAAGCACTTTGTTTTCCAGTATTACCACCAGATACATAAATGCCACAGACACATGACTAGGTGAACCTTTTCAGATTGTTTTTGCTTTGGATCATGACTTTAACCACTCAGTCTCAAGCTTTTCACTTGGACCTGCATGCCACAAGCACATGGTTAGGGACAGCTTGATTTAGCCGTTTTGGCCTGGATTTATTTTCTTGGGCCCTCCTATCCATTGATGCTTCAAGCCTTGGATCCTTTTCACCTTTGCCTTTTGGTTTAAAGGGCTATTGGCTTTTTCTACCTCTTTTGCTTTTTTTTTTGCAAGCTTGTTTTTCACTGCTTTTTCTTGCTTCAAGAATCAATTTTGTGATTTTTCAGATCATCAATAACATTTCTCTTGTTCATCATTCTTTCAGGAGCCAATAATTTTAACATTCATAAAATTCAATATAAAAAATATGCACTGTTCAGGCATTCATTTAAAAGACAAAAAGTATTGCCACCACATATAAATAATTAGAATTTTCCTTATTAAGAACTCGAAAAAAATATTGCCTCTTTATTCTAAAAATCTACTGTTTTATTCATGTTTGATGATGATGAGAAAAATAAATTATAGCTTAATTGGAGATAAAATCAAAATAGAGATACTAATTACTACAACTAATATATAACTTCTAAGGTAAATTCATAATAAGAATAGTTATCACAAAGTTAAGGCAAAGATTAGGACTCAACAACCTTTATTTTAGGAAGTGGGTGTTCCTCTAGTCTGTGGGATGCTTGATCCTTTAAGAGATAATTTCTGACGCTTCAGTTCCTTCAAGTTACATCCTTGCTCTTCCTGTTCCCTTAGGTGCCATGATCTTGATGAGTTTTAGCTCAATGATCATGGCAAATCACACCAAACTTAGAGGTTTGCTTGTCCTCAAGCAAAAAAAAAGGATAAGAGAGGAATAGAGGGAGAGGTAATTTCGAAATTCAAAAGATATGATAAGTTGAAAAAGATTTGAAAAAAAGATATAAGATAAAAGATATGATTTATAAAAGATAAATATGATAAGAAAAAGATATAATTTAAAAAGATATGAATGATATTTAAAAATAAATCTGAATTTTTAATTTGAAAAAGATTTTAGAAGATAATTAAGTGTTGAAGAACTTAAAAAAAAGAGTTGGATTGGATTGGAAAACAATGTTTTTATGGATTAAGATGCATGTAATATTTTTGAAAAAGGGATTTTAGAAATTAGGGTTCTTAGAAATTAGGATTAAAATTTTTGAAATTGAAGGATGATATTTGGAAACATGTTTATGCAAGAAATCATGAATTGAAACATAAAAATTAGAAAATTTGTGAAGAAAAACGAATTTTACCTCATCCCCACCATTCTGGCGTTAAACGCCCAAACGCTGCATGTTTTGGGCATTTAACGCCCAATTGCTGCTTCTCCTAGGCGTTCAACGCCCAGCTGTTGCTTCTTTCTGGCGTTGAACGCCAGGAAGTCCTTTGTCACTGGGCGTTTTTCTGAACGCCCAGAACGCTGTCAATCTGGCGTTAAAAGCCTAGAAGGTACTTCTTTCTGGCATTTAACGCCCAGAAGATGCTCCTTTCTGGCGTTTAACGCCCAGATGGCTACCCTCACTGGCGTTGAACGCCCAGTGGGTGCTTCTTTTGGGCGTTCAACGCCCAAAAATGTTTCTTACTGGCTTTTTCACGCCAGTGAGCTTCCAGATTCCCCTGTAACTCTGTGAATTCAATCAATTGCTGTTTTACCTTTTGAAGATACTTTGACATATACCTGTAAAAATCAATTAATTAACAAAAACAAATGAAATTAAATTTTGTAAATGGCTGGGTTGCCTCCCACCAAGCGCTTCTTTATTGTCCTTAGCTGGACTATTACTGAGCTCTAATCAAGTCTCAGTTTTGAGCATTCTTGCTCAAAATTGCCTTCAAGATAATGTTTAACTCTCTGTCCATTAACAATGAACTTTTTGTTAGAGTCATTATCCTGAAGCTCTACGTATCCATATGGTGATACACTTGTAATCACATATGGACCTCTCCACCGGAATTTTAGTTTCCCTGGGAATAATTTGAGCCTAGAATTAAATAGCAGAACTTTCTGCCCCAGCTCAAAGACTCTGGATGACAGCTTCTTATCATGCCATCTTTTTGCTTTCTCTTTGTAAATTTTTGCATTCTCAAAAGCATTGAGTCTAAATTCCTCTAGCTCATTTAACTGGAGCAATTGTTTTTCTCCAGCTAACTTGGCATCAAGGTTTAGGAATCCTGTTGCCCAGTAGGTTTTGTGTTCCAGTTCCACTGGCAAGTGACAGGCCTTTCCATACACAAGCTGGTATGGAGAGGTCCCTATAGGGGTCTTGAATGCTGTTCTGTATGCCCACAGAGCATCATCCAAGCTTCTTGCCCAATCCTTTCTACGGTTAATTACAGTCCGTTCCAGGATTCTTTTAAGTTCTCTGTTAGAGACCTCAGCTTGCCCATTTGTCTGTGGATGATATGGAGTGGCTACCCTGTGGCTAACTCCATAACGAACCAAAGCAGAGTAAAGCTGTTTATTGCAGAAATGAGTGCCCCCCATCACTGATTAATACTCTAGGGGTACCAAATCTGTTGAAGATGTGTTTCTGGAGGAATTTTAACACTGTTTTAGTGTCATTAGAAGGTGTTGCAATAGCTTCCACCCATTTGGATACATAATCCACTGCCACCAAAATATAAGTGTTTGAGTATGATGGTGGGAAAGG
>NC_029775.3:107771250-107772584 GCF_000817695.3 Arachis duranensis
AGGCAGATTGCCAGATCTTTGGCAACTGTCACAATTAAGTACAAACACTCGGGAATCTTTATAGAGAGTAGGCCAGTAGAAGCCACATTGGAGGACTCTTGTGGCTGTTCGCTCACTTCCAAAATTTCCTCCATACTGTGATCCATGGCAGTGCCATAGGATCTTCTGTGCTTCTTCTTTAGGCACACATCTGCGGATTACTCCGTCTGCACATCTCTTGAAGAGATATGGTTCATCCCAAAGATAGTACTTTGCATCTGTGATCAATTTCTTTGATTGCTGCCTACTGTACTCTTTGGGTATGAACATCACTGCCTTGTAGTTTGCAATATCTGCAAACCATGGCACTTCCTGGATGGCAAAGAGTTGCTCATCCGGAAAGGTTTCAGAGATCTCAGTAAGAGGGAGGGACGCCCCTTCTACTGGCTCTATTCGGGATAGGTGATCTGCTACTTGGTTTTCTGTCCCTTTCTGTCTCTTATTTCTATATCAAACTCTTGCAGAAGCAACACCCATCTGATAAGTCTGGGTTTTGAATCCTGCTTTGTGAGTAGATATTTAAGAGCAGCATGATCAGTGTACACAATCACTTTTGATCCTACTAAATAGGATCTAAACTTGTCAATGGCGTAAACCACTGCAAGCAACTCTTTTTTGTGGTTGTGTAATTCTTCTGTGCATCATTTAAAACACGACTGGCATAGTAAATGACGTGCAGAAGCTTGTCATGTCTCTGTCCCAACACTGCACCAATGGCATGGTCACTGGCATCACACAGTAATTCAAATGGTAATGTCCAGTCTGGTGCAGAGATGACTGGTGCTGTGACCAGCTTAGCTTTCAGAGTCTTAAACGCCCGCAGACACTCCTTATCAAAGATAAATGGCATGTTAGCAGCTAGCAAATTACTTAGAGGTTTGGCAATTTTTGAAAAATCCTTTATAAACCTCCTATAGAATCCTGCATGCCCCAGAAAGCTTCTGATTGCCTTAACATTGGCTGGTGGTGGTAATTTTTCAATCACCTCTACCTTAGCTTAATCCACCTCTATTCCCCTGTTCGAGATTTTGTGCCCAAGGACAATTCCTCCAGTCACCATGAAGTGACATTTCTCCCAGTTTAAAACTAGGTTGGTCTCTTGGCATCTCTTTAGAACAAGTGCTAGATGGTCAAGACAGGAGCTGAATGAGTCTCCAAATACTAAAAAGTCATCCATGAAGACTTCCAGAAAATTTTCCACCATATCAGAGAAAATTGAGAGCATGCACCTTTGAAAGGTTGCAGGTGCATTGCACAAGCCAAATGGCATCCTTCCGTATGCAAATACTCCAGAC
>NC_029775.3:107772732-107776597 GCF_000817695.3 Arachis duranensis
GCTGTATTGAGCCTTCTATAATCAATACACATACGCCACCCTGTAACTGTTCTTGTAGGAACCAATTCATTTTTTTCATTATGAACCACTGTCATGCCTCCCTTCTTAGGGACAACTTGGACAGGGCTTACCCAGGGGCTATCAGAAATGGGATAAATAATCCCAGCCTCTAGCAATTTAGTGACCTCCTTCTGCACCACTTCCTTCATGGCTGGATTCAGCCGCCTTGTTGGATAGACCACTGGCTTAGTATCACCCTCCAATAGGATCTTGTGCATGCATCTGGCTGGGCTAATGCCCTTGAGATCACTAATGGACCACCCAAGAGCTGTCTTGTGTGTCCTTAGCACTTGAATTAGTGCTTCCTCTTCCTGTGGCTCCAAGGTAGAACTTATGATTACAGGAAAGGTATCACCTTCTCCCAGAAATGCATATTTCAGGGATGGTGGTAATGGTTTGAGCTCGGTTTTAGGAGGTTTCTCCTCTTCTTGAGGGATTTTCAGAGGTTTTATTATTCTCTCTGATTCCTCCAGATCAGACTGAACATCTTTAAAGATGTCCTCTAGCTCTGATTCGAGACTCTCAGCCATATTGACCTCTCTTACCAGAGAGTCAATGATATCAACACTCATGCAGTCATTTGGGGTGTCTGGATGTTGCATAGCTTTGACAACATTCAACTTGAACTCCTCCTCATTGACTCTCAGGGTTACTTCCCCCTTTTTGGATGTCAATGAGGGTTCGGCCAGTTGTTAGGAAAGGTCTTCCTAGAATGAGAGTTGCACTCTTGTGCTCCTCCATTTCCAGCACCACAAAGTCAGTAGGAAAGGCAAATGGCCCAACCTTGACAATCATGTCTTCAATCATGCCTGATGGGTATTTAATGGAGCCATCAGCAAGTTGAAGACATATCTGGGTTGGTTTGACTTCTTCAGTCAAACCAAGCTTTGTGATAATAGATGTAGGTATTAGGTTGATACTTGCCCCAAGATCACATAGAGCTTGCTTGGTACAATTACCCTCTAATGTGCATGGTATCATAAAGCTCCCGGGATCTTTAAGCTTCTCAGATAAGCTTTTCAAAATGACTACACTGCATTCTTTAGTGAGGTAAACTTTTTCAATTTCCCTCCAATCCTTCTTATGACTTAAGATTTCTTTCATGAACTTAGCATAAGAGGGTATTTGCTCAAGTGCTTCTGCAAACGGAATCTTTATTTCAAGAGTCCTGAGATAGTCTGCAAAGCGGGCAAATTGCTTATCCTGTTCCGCTTGGCGGAGTTTTTGAGGATAAGGCATTTTGGCTTTGTATTCCTCAACCTTAGTTGCTACAGGTTTATTGCCTGTAGAAGTGGGTTGGGAAGCCTTTTTAGAAGGGTTGTTATCAGCACTTGTATGTGACTGATCCCCCACTGGCGTTTGAATGCCAGGGGTGGAAGCTGTAGTGGCGTTAGACGCCACCTCCTTATTTGTTACTGGCGTCTGAACGCCAGAACTGTGCTCCCTTTAGGCGTTCAACACCGGATTCATGCTTGTTTCTGGCGTTGAACGCCAGGAACGAGCATGGGCTGGGCGTTCAGCGCCAGCATTATTCCTCTCTGGGCTCTGATTGTCCTCAGAGGGATTTTGAGTAGCCATTTGCTCATTTCTTGGCTTTCTGCTGCTTTGAAGTGAGGTATTTAATATTTTTCCACTTCTTAATTGAACTGCTTGGCATTCTTCTGTTATTTGTTTTGATAGTTGCTTTTCTCTTTGCTTTAACTGTACTTCCATATTCCTGTTAGCCATTTTTGTTTCATGTAGTATTTCCTTGAATTCGGCTAGTTTCTGAGTTAGAAAGTCTAATTGCTGATTGAATTCATTAGCCTGATCTACAGGACTGAGTTCAGCAGTTACTGTTTTAGCTTCTTCTTTCATAGAAGATTCACTGCTCAGGTACAGATGCTGATTTCTGGCAACTGTATCAATAAGCTCTTGAGTTTCTTCAATTGTTTTTCTCATATGTATAGATCCACCAGCTGAGTGATCTAGAGAAATCTGAGCTTTTTCTGTAAGCCCATAGTAGAAGATGTCTAATTGCACCCACTCTGAAAACATTTCAGAGGGGCATTTTCTCAGCATCTCTCTGTATCTCTCCCAGGCATCATAAAGGGATTCATTATCTCCTTGTTTGAAGCCTTGGATGCTCAGCCTTAGCTGTGTCATCCGTTTTGGAGGAAAATAGTGATTCAGAAATTTTTCTGTCAGCTGTTTCCATGTCTTTATGCTGTTCTTAGATTGGCTATTTAACCACCTCTTAGCTTGATCTTTTACAGCAAATAGAAACAGTAATAATATATAGACATCCTGATCTACTTCCTTATCATGTACTGTGTCAGCAATTTGTAAAAATTGTGCCAGAAACTCTGTAGGTTCTTCATGTGGAAGACCGGAATACTGGCAGCTTTGCTGCACCATGATAATGAGCTGAGGATTCAACTCAAAGCTACTAACTCCAATGGAGGGTATACAGATACTACTCCCATATGAAGCAGTAGTGGGGTTAGCATATGACCCCAGAGTCCTTATGGACTGTTCCTTTCCACTTAATTCCATGATGAAACAAGGGAGATGATATGTATGTTGATATTATTTATTTTATAAAAATTTATTTTATAAAAATTTATTTTATAAAATAAAATAAAAACGAAATAAATAAAAATGAAATAAATAAATAAAAGGAAATTGAAAATGCTTTGTGAAGATTTTCAAAAAATTTGAGGAAAAAGAGAAAGTGGTTAGGATATTTTTTGAAAAAGATAATAAAATATATATATATATTAAAAATATTTTTTTTAAAACTTAAAAAGATAAGAATTGAAAAATTTTGAAATTGAAATCTGAATTTTTATATAAAAATTTCGAAAAAAAATAGTTTAAAATTAGTTAGAAAAGATATTTTTTGAATTTTGAATTTTATGATGAAAGAGAAAAACACACAAAAGACACAAGACTTAAAATTTTTAGATCTAATGCTCCTTATTTTCGAAAATTTTTGGAGGGAAAACACCAAGGAACACCAAACTTAAAAATTTTAAGATCAAAACACAAGAAAGACTCAAGAACACCTTGAAGATTCACAAGAACACCAAGAACAAATGAAAGAACACCAAACTTAAAATTTTTAGAAAACCAAGATAAATTTTCGAAAATTAAAGAAAGATCAACAAGAAAACACCCAAACTTAAAGTTTGGCACAAGATTAAATCAAGAAAAATTATTTTTGAAAAAGATTTTAAAAAGAAGATACCCAATTGCCAAGAACATAAGCCAATGCTCTAGCCAACTGAGCTATAAATTCAATGTTGTTTTTAAAGATGTATTATATTTATGGATAAAAATAAAAATTTTTGAAAACTAATGTTTTGAAAAAGTACAAGAAAAACACGAAAACACAAGGAACAGGAAAAACTAAAGATCAAACAAGGAAAATAAACAAGAACAACTTGAAGATTAATGAAGAACAAGGAACACTAATTCGAAAATTTAATGGAAAATATAAAATATGCAATTGACACCAAACTTAGAACAAGACACTAAACTCACGAAAAAAAATTAAAAATTGATAAAGAAAAATAATATTTTTGAAAAATTTTTGAAAAGGGAATAAAGGACTCAGAATTTAATGACTCTATAACAACAAAAATAAATTATTCCTAATCTAAGCAATAAAATAAACCTTTAGTTGCTCAAACTCGAATAATCCCCGGCAACGGCGCCAAAAACTTGGTGCACGAAATCTTAATCTCAATATCAAAATCAAAATTTCTTATGATCTCGTACCACTAACCAGCAAGTGCACTGGGTCGTCCAAGTAATACCTTAT
>NC_029775.3:107776774-107779613 GCF_000817695.3 Arachis duranensis
TTTTCCACACGCAAGGCTCCTTCCATGGCAAGCTGTATGTAGGGTGTCACCATTGTCAGTGGCTACCTCCCATCCTCTCAGTGAAAATGGTCCAGATGCTCTCTCACAGCACGGCTAATCAGCTGTTGGTTCTCGATCATGTTGGAGTAGGATCCATTGATCCTTTTGCGTTTGTCATCACGCCCAGCAATCGCGAGTTTGAAGCTCGTCACAGCCATTCAATCATTGAATCCTACTCGGAATACCACAGACAAGGTTTAGACTGTCCGGATCCTCAAGAGTGGCCGCCATCAATTCTAGCTTATACCACGAAGATTCTGATTAAGGAATCTAAGAGAAGCTCATTCAATCTGATGTAGAACGGAGGTGGTTATCAGGCACACGTTCATGGATCTGAGGAAGGTGATGAGTGTCACGGATCATCACCTTCTTCATGTTTAAGCGCGAATGAACATCTTAGATAGAAACAAGCGCGTTTGAATGGAAAACAAAAGTAATTGTATTAATTCATCGAGACGCTGCAGAGCTCCTCACCCCCAACAATGGAGTTTAGAGACTCATGCCGTCAAAGAGTATATAATTCAGATCTGAAAATGTCATGAGGTGCAAAGTAAATCTCTAAAAGTTGTTTAAATAGTAAACTAGTAACCTAGGTTTAAAGAAAATGAGTAAACTATGATAGATAGTGCAGAAATCCACTTCTGGGGCCCACTTGGTGTGTGCTGGGGCTGAGACTAAAGCTTCTCACGTGCTTGGGCTGTTTCTGGAGTTGAACGCCAGGTTGTAATGTGTTTTGGACGCTGAACTCCAACTTGTAACCTGTTTCTGGTGCTGGACGCCAGACAGCAGCATGAAACTGGAGTTGAACGCCAGTTTATGTCATCTATCTTCGCGCAAAGTGTGGACTATTATATATTGCTGGAAAGCCCTGGATGTCTACTTTTCAACCCAATTGAGAGCGTGCCAATTGGACTCCTGTAGCTCCAAAATAATTCATTCTGAGTGTAGGGAGGTCAGAATCCAACAGCATCAGCAGTTCTTTTTCAGCCTAAATCAGATTTTTGCTCAGCTCCCTCAGTTTCAGCCAGAAAATACCTGAAATCATAGAAAAACACACAAACTCATAGTAAAGTCCAGAAATATGATTTTTGCTTAAAAACTAATAAAATTCTATTAAAAACTAATTAAAACATGCTAAAATCTACATGAAAATACCCCAAAAGCGTATAAAATATCCGCTCATCACCTTCCCACAAGGACCGGGACAAGTAAAATTCCTCATAGTAGGAATAGACTATTTCACAAAATGGATCGAGGCAGAACCCCTAGCCAACGCCACCGCTCAAAGAAGTCGAAAATTCCTATATAGGAACATTATTACGAGGTTCGAAATACCATACTCCATCACCACGGACAACGAGACCCAATTTACAGATGCAGGCTTCAGAAAACTGGTGGCCGACTTGAACATAAAACACCAGTTCACCTCCGTTGAACATCCCCAAGCCAATGGACAAGTCGAAGCGGCCAACAAAGTCATATTAGCCGGACTAAAGCGAAGGCTACAAGAAGCAAAGGGAGCTTGGGCCGAGGAACTTCCACAAGTCCTATGGGTGTATCGAACAACCCCTCATTCTACTACAAACGAATCACCATTCCGACTAGCATACGGAGCGGAGGCAATGATTCCGATAGAAATCGAGGAAGGATCTCCCCGAGTAGTCCATTACAATGAACGAGCAAACTCCCAACTTCAGAGAGAAGAGCTCAACTTGTTACCCGAAATCCAAGAAAGAGCTCGGATCAGGGAAGAAGCTCTGAAATGCCGAATGGCTTCCAAATATAATCAAAAAGTAGTGCCGAGAAGTTTTACAGAGAATGATCTCATCCTAATCCAGAATAACATTGGAACAACTCGACCCGGAGAAGGGAAGCTGGCAGCAAACTGGAAAGGACCCTATCGAGTCATAGAAGTACTTGGGAAGGGCTACTACAGACTGTCCGAGCTTGAAGGACGAGAGCTTCCCCGATCGTGGCACGCCTGCAAACTAAGAAGGTACTACAGTTAGGAAAGGTCAAGGATCTCACTAAATGGATGCGCTCTTTTTCCTGAAAAGGTTTTTTAATGTGGCACCATGTTGAGATCTAGATCATGCCCGACTTAAAGGATAAGAAAATTCCCACATGTATATATTTGCATTTTTTTCTTTGAATAAAGTTTATTTAGATATTCCACAAGAGTCCAAGACGCATTAATCTGAAGTATTCATCGTCCGATTATAAAGCAACAGGTCGGCAGAAAGTGAAAAACAAATTCACTGCCCGACCACGATAAAGATAATCGTCCGATAAAGGTGAAAACGCGATTCACCCAAAGGACGATCTAAAGATACCAACCATTTTCTACAAATCGGAAAAGATGAACATAGAATAATGTAAGAAGTTATCGAAAGCAATCCAAAAAAGAACCTGACGAGGTCTTACGGATAGCTAATATAATAACTTAAAGACTGGCCAACGTGCGGAAGTCGGACCAAGTCAACCCAAGTTATAAGTAAACCCTGGAAAGAGGTCTGGCCAACCCTATTAAAGAGGATTACTTTAACTTAGAAGGGCCCGATATAATAAAGTCTGCCCAAAACGAAAAGTTATACAAGTAGTCCCTGAAAGAGATCTGACAAAAGATCCAAGAAAGAGGACTACGAAAAATAACTTAAAGGAGACCGACATAACCAAGTCGGACTCCTACCACTAAAAAGTTATACAAGTAGTCCTTGAAAGAGAGATCTGACAAAGATCCAAGAAAGAGGACTACGAAAAATAACTTAAAGGAGACCGA
>NC_029775.3:107783013-107786004 GCF_000817695.3 Arachis duranensis
CCGGGATGTTCTACAGACAAAGCGACCGACCTCTTCAGGTCAGGACAACCGGACCTCTTCTCAAAGAGCTCGGCCAAGTCACAGGAAAGCCCAAACAAATGGCCCAAATAGAGGAACACGTCCCAAATCCAAGGGCAGCCCAAGCCCATAGAGATAAAGGCGGTTCCCTTAAAGATGACCTCAGTTAAAGATAAGATAAAGATAAAATAAGATAACTAACTTATCTTATCCACAGAAGGTCACATCTCACCATTATAAATACACTAGAGCACCCAGGTATAACTCATACTCTGATTCTACTCAATACCTGCTTAATACCCTTGCTAACTTAAGCATCGGAGTCCCTTGCAGGTACCCCCCACCCTCCGGGGACACAGGATCAACACCACCGCCAAGTCCAACAAATCGGACACATCAGTTCCGACCACCGTACACCTGCCGGACACGTCGGCTCTGACCAACACAGAAGATCTCGTCCGAGATCGACCTACAGTTTCAGGTAACCCTCGGAACATTGGCGCCATTGCCGGGGACCTTGAACTCATCCCATTAACATGGCGGATGACGAACCTAGAAGTCATCCCATTAACATGGCGGATGACCATGACAACGACCACGATTCAGGTTTGGAAGACAGAACGCCGCATAAAAACGCGGACACGATACTCAAAGATACTCCAGAAACCAACGAAGATAAAAATTCATCAAATCCAGGAGTAATAGAAGCACTTCAAAATCGATTGGAGCAACTTGAGAAAGAAGCCCAACATCGACAAGAAAAAGAAGAAGATCTACGCTGGGAAATAAGGCGGCGCCGAGAATTAGAAGATAAGCTTATAAAACTCGAAGCTGATCTCAAAACCAAAGCTACTCGACCATCCACCGAGGATAGTTCTCAGAAAGATCAAGATCCATTTACCAGAGAAATTATGAAAATCAAAATTCCGAAAGATTTCAAGCTTCCGGATATGACTCTATATGACGGTACCTCCGACCCCAACCATCATCTCAGCAACTTCAGAAGTAGAATGTACCTCACCGATGCCTCAGATGCAGTTCGTTGCAAAGCCTTTCCAACAACTCTCACCAAGACAGCCATTAAATGGTTCGACAACCTACCTCCAAAATCTATCTCGAGTTTCGACGACCTGGCCAAAAAGTTCCTGGCTCGATTCTCCATACAAAAGGACAAAGCCAAACACGCACCCAGCTTACTCGGGATCAAACAAGGAGACTGAGAAAGTCTTCGCAACTACATGGAGAGATTCAACAAAACATGCATGGACATACAAAATCTACCAACAGAAGCTGCCATCATGGGCCTCATAAATGGCCTGCGAGAAGGACCATTCAGCCAATCTATATCAAAAAGATACCCGACATCCCTAGATGAAGTACAAGAACGAGCGCAGAAGTACATTAACATGGAGGAAAATTCTCGACTTGGCGAAGCCTCAAGGTCCGGTTCTGCCTACCGAGATAAAGAATCCAAGAAAAAGGAAGATCGCTCCGGAGAGAAAATCAAGAAATATCACAACTACACCCCTTTTAGGGTATCCTTGGTAGACGTTTACAAAGAAGTCTGCCATACGGAAAAAATCCCTCCAGCTCGGCCACTTAAAGGCAAAAGAGGAGGGGGAAATCAGAATGAGTACTGTGAATATCACCGACTTCGAGGGCATTCCACCAACGCATGTTTCGACTTGAAAAATGTCATAGAAAAATTAGTACGAGAAGCAAAGTTAGATTGGTTCCTGGCCAACCGAGACGAGGAACAAGGAAAAGAAGGAGGGATGAGGACGTCAGACGATCTGAACGATCGCCTTGCACACCAGAAAGACATGTCCATGTGATACACGGCGGATTTGCTGGGGGAGGAATCTCCAAATCATCCCGCAAGCGACACCTCAAAGAGGTATACCATATCGAAGGACAGAAGGAGACGCCAGACATCTCGGCAATCACGTTTACCAAAGAAGATGCATCCAGAATCATCTCGAGACACGACGACCCCATGGTCATCACGATCATATTGGCAAACGCCAACCTCCACCGCGCACTAATCGACCAGGGAAGCTCTGCCGACATCTTATTCAAAACTGCCTTCGACAAACTCGGCCTAGAAGAGAAAGAGCTAAGAGCATACCCAAACAGTCTGTTCGGACTGGGAGATGTCCCAATTCAACCACTGGGATACGTGTCGCTGCATACAACCTTCGGAAAGGGGAACCAATCTAAAACACTCAAGATAGACTACATTGTGGTCGACGTAAGCTCAGCCTACAATGCCTTGATAGGTTGGACAACGTTAAATCAGCTCGGCGCAATAGTTTCGACTCCGCATCTATGTATGAAATTTCCAACTACAGAAGGGATAGCTACAATAAGAGCAGATCAAAAGATGGCGCGTCGCTGTTACAACGAAAGTCTAAACCTCCGAGGCGAGGCAAGAGAGTTCCACACAATCGAGCTCGGTGGAGCTCAGAGACGAGAAGAGCTCCGACCACAACCCGAGGGAGAAGTAGAAAGAGTCCAGATTGGAGACACCTCGAATAAAACAACTAATATTGGCACAATCCTGAAAGGAGATGCAAAAGAATCATTGATACAGTTTCTGCGAGATAATGTTGATCTCTTCGCATGGAAAGCTGCCGACATGCCGGGCATAGATCCCAAACTAATGAGCCACAAGTTGGTAGTCTACCTGGGATCCCGACCGATACAACAAAGACGAAGAAAACTTGGGCCAGAACGATCTCAGGCTGTAGAAGAACAAGTACAAGCACTACTAGAGGCAGGGTTCATAAGGGAAGTCAAATACCCACTATGGCTAGCAAACGTCGTTTTGGTGAAAAAATCAAATGGGAAGTGGCGAATGTGCACCGACTACACCGACCTCAACAAAGCCTGCCCAAAAGATCCTTACCCACTCCCAAGCATCGACGCTCTAGTAGATGCTTCATCAGGATACAAGTATCTCTCATTCATGGA
>NC_029775.3:107786271-107788906 GCF_000817695.3 Arachis duranensis
GAAGGGAAAGAACTTCGAATGGACAGCGGAATGTGAACAAGCCTTCAAAGACTTCAAAGAATTCTTGGGGCAACCACCTATCCTATCTCGACCATAAGAGGGAGAATCGCTCATACTATACCTCGCAGTAGGAAGTTGGGCAATAGCCTCAGCACTGATTCGAGAAGACGAAAGAGGACAACAACCCGTCTACTTCATAAGTAAAGCACTACAGGGGTCAGAGCTGAACTACCAGAAAATAGAAAAATTTTCATACGCTCTAATACTCACCTCCCGGCGACTTCGCCCATACTTCCAGGCACATACCATCAAAGTTCGGACCAACCAGCCCATAAAAAGGATATTACAGAAAACAGATCTGGCAAGAAGAATCCTACAATGGGCAATCGAGTTGTCCGAGTTCGACCTCCAATATAAGGCACGGACAGCCATCAAATCATAACACCTGGCCGATTTCATCCATAATTCACAGACATCCCGGAAATCCACATAGAATGGAACATATACGTCGACGGATCCTCAAATAAAACAGGAAGTGGTGCGGGTGTGATAATCGAAAGCAACCAAGGAACTCAACTTGAGCTCTCCCTTAAATTTGGATTCCCGGCCTCGAACAATCAAGCAGAATACAAAGCGCTACTAGCCGGTTTGAAGCTGGCTAGGGAGGTTGGAGCTCGGAAACTCAACATCTACAGCGAATAGAGGAACACGTCCCAAATCCAAGGGCAGCCCAAGCCCATAGAAATAAAGGCGGTTCCCTTAAAGATGACCTCACTTAAAGATAAGATAAAGATAAAATAAGATAACTAACTTATCTTATCCACAGAAGGTCACATCTCACCATTATAAATACACTGGAGCACCCAGGTATAACTCATACTCTGATTCTACTCAATACCTGCTTAATACCCTTGCTAACTTAAGCATCGGAGTCCCTTGCAGGTACCCCCCACCCTCCGGGGACACAGGATCAGCACCACCGCCAAGTCCAACAAATCGGACATATCAGTTCCGACCACCGTACACCTGCCGGACACGTCGGCTCCGACCAACATAGAAGATCTCGTCCGAGATCGACCTACAGTTTCAGGTAACCCTCGGAGCAGAGGGTGATGATCAAATTCCAGTTTATATGCCACAAGAATCCTAATTATCCAAAAATAAGGGGATTATATGTCACGTATCTCGTTAAATACAAATAATTAACATTTAGGAGAATATGTTTTCAAGCTGTTGTTTAAGTAAAGAGCTTTTCCAAGTTTTACAAGAACTCAAATAGAAAGAGGGTCATACTTCCGTTCCACCTAAATTCATAAGATAAAGAGCGAAAACAATTCTTAAATTATAAATCCATACATAAATTAAAATAGAAAAAGCAATAAAATCAATCCATACAAATAGATAGAGCTCCTAACCTTAATAATGGAGGATTAGTTGCTCATGGTTCAGAGGGAAAAACTGTGGAATATAGAATGTAAAATTGTATAGAATTCCCTAATGAAATCCTCCTGAATGGAACCTCCCCCAATAGAAGAGAAGTCTCTCCTTTTTATAACTAATCCTAATTAATTTAAAATCTAATATCTAAAATTAAGATAATATCTTTTTCTATTTTAAAATCAAATTTGAATTTAAATCAAAATTAACTAACTACTCCGCGTCTTGTAACGTATGGACCACTTGGTTTCATTGGATCCGCGCCTAACTTGGGTGCTAAAATGGGCCCAGAAATCACCCCCAGTATTTTCTACGTTTTCTGCACATGGCGCATGTCACGCGTACGCGTCAGTCACGCGTACGCGTCGCTGGTCTTCTTCGCAAGTCACGCGGGCGCGTCGGTCACACGCACGCGTCGCTGTGAAATTCTTCAAATCACGTGTCCGCGTCAGTCACGCGCATGCATCGCTGTGGAAAGCTCCAAATCACGCGTACGCGTCAGTCACGCGTATGCGTCGCTCCTCGCTGCCATCTCTTTTGATTCTTGTGCTGTAGAAACTCCACCAAATCCAATTGAATGCTACCTAAAATAAACAAAATTGCAAAAGCCTCAAAGTAGCATCCATATTGGCTAAAAGGTAATTAATTCTTTATTAAACTCAACAAATTAGATGCAAATTTACTAAGAAAAGATAAGAAAGATGCTCACGCATCAGTATGAGCGTATGAAAGAAAGAAAGAGAGAAAGAATTTTGTATATAGAGAATATAGAGAGAAAAAATTCTTATTGATTGTAGTAGTATCATCAACGGAAACTTAACCTCATACATGAATAAGGTCCACATTTTCAACCTTCATTAAATGGAAGCTCTTTTAGTAATATGAGTATTCTACCATAAAAATATTGAGCCATCCACGTTATTAATGGTCATCCATATTATTTATACTTATCACAACAATAACTACGCTTTTTTTAAAAGTTTGAATAGAAAATGTAAATTAATTGTAGTTTCTTTTTATCAATCGTATACTAATTTTTTTTATTGGAAAGGATAATTATTTAGTTTGACCTTAATAATGGGGTTCTTGACAAAATTAATTAAGCAAAGACTACGAGTCAAAAATATAAATTAATGCTTGCGTGCTCTGACTCCTTTTAGAGCAATATCCAACTCTGATTTCGTTCAAATGTAATTAG
>NC_029775.3:107788959-107789751 GCF_000817695.3 Arachis duranensis
GTCTAGTAAAAATTAAATTTATATATTAATTAATGTATAAAATTATATTAACTTTTTAATATCTATAAATACAGGTTATTTTTGAAAAACTCCATTTTTAGTACTTTTAAAGTACTTTTATCTTTTAACAAGCTGCAAATATAAATACAATCTTTTTAATTTATTAAAATGTAAGACGAAAAGTTTGTGCTTTTGAAAATTAAAACACAAATACTTTTTTAAAAAATTTTACCAAACTAATAAGTCTAAGACCACAAATTAAAATTAATAGTAAAAAAATTTAAATAATTTATTTTAATAAATACATAACAAATATATTACAAATTTAAATTTAATATTTTTTATTTAAAAGACATTTTCAATTAATAACTTTATTATGTCTCGTTAAATTCTTATAGCAAATAAGTACGTATGCCATCAAAGGAGTATGTCTAAAATGAACATAACAATTATGTGTTTATTGGATGTGCCATGTTTATATAGACCATTAGATTTCATTAGATGAAAATCAAAAGTTAATATAAAAGAAGAATATTGATGAACTCTAATAAATATAGAATATTCTAATACATAAATAAATACTTTAAATAGCAATACTTTAATACACAATACTTTAAACGGCAACAAAATCTTTTATTCTTTAATAATTAAATATAAAATATATAAATACAAAATATATGAGTATTTTTTATTTAATAAAATTAATTATTATGCAAAACTTTTTTATAATATTAAAAAATTATATTAAAATAATATTTTAAACAGTAACATAAAAATATAAAATCATTAAAA
>NC_029775.3:107790182-107807703 GCF_000817695.3 Arachis duranensis
TTATTATTTAAAATATTTATTTATATATTAGTATATTTTATATTTATTAAAATCTATTAATATTCTTTTTTATATTAATCTTTGATTTTTATCTAATAAAAATTAATGATTTATATAAATATAATACATTTAATAAATATAATTATTGTGCTCATTTTAGACATACCCCATCAAAAGCATATGATTCACTATAAATATAGATAGACATGTACGAGTGGTTTCATACTTTCAATTACCTTGTAAGATGAAGGCCTTTGCTAATGTTCTGATCGTTTTCCTAGTTTTCTCCATTGGCATTGGTATGTTCAAGTTATCCAATAGACAATATTTAATTTTTCTGGTCTTCTATATATGTGAGTGTTTTACGAAAAAAAATTGTTTGTCTTTTATTCTATATTTTTATATTTTAAAAATATAATTTTACATATTATCTATACTTTTATACTATATATAATGGTTCAATTTTTTTTCTAAAATACTCTTTATTATTTACAATTGCTTTTTAATTTAAATTCAAAATATTTCAGTTAAATTATAAAACATTCATTGTTTCAACTAATTCAATTTTTATTATTTTTATACACTTTTAATAAATAAAAGAGTAAACTAATAAGTAAGATAGTGTTTATCGATACACTAATATTTTATAATGTTAAAAATAATTAAAAAAAGTAACTTATGTTTATTTACTTTTTAAAAAATGGAAATTTATTTCTTTTAAAATCAAATATTTTATAAAATTTTTATAAATATGAAAACTGATTTTTCTAGACGAAAAAGAATTTCCAAAGAAGTTTATTTATGATTTTCAAAAAAGTAATTTTACAATCTGATTCTTTTCATGCAGTTGAAATTATTTAAAAAATTATTTTAATAAGAGTCTACTCTCTTTGATTTTCCCAATACTAAAAATAACTGATTTTCATTTAAATTCTGATTAATTTATAAAATCTATATAAAATCTTGGCCTGAAGCGTGTTAAAGCACAGGAGATCATGTTGAATAATTTTTATAATATTGTAATACACTTTAAATATCAATATTCAAATAAAATATTATCTTTATTTTCATAATAAGAATAATTTGACATTTTTTTTAATAAAAACTCAAAAGACAAACACACGTTATAAGTTTCTATTTGTTTATTTTAGTTTAGATTGTACATCCAACTATGAAGTATCCAGGTAGTAATTGTTTGATGTGTAAACGTAGGAAATGAAAGGCTAATGAAAGTAACAGAGGCAGCCTCAAATCAGTGTACACAGACACTCCCCAGTTTACGTATAAGTGTATTTGGTAACGAGTGCGACGATATTTGCAAAAAACGCTATGGAAGCCTAGCAAGTGGATCTTGCAATAATCACTTATGTGTTTGTCAGTACCCACCTCCATGTCACAATTTGTAGTCCTATCTTTACAACATTTTCCCTTTGAATAAGTAATGCTCCAATCATGGA
Organism: Arachis duranensis; assembly: GCF_000817695.3. Classification (NCBI taxonomy): domain Eukaryota; kingdom Viridiplantae; phylum Streptophyta; class Magnoliopsida; order Fabales; family Fabaceae; genus Arachis; species Arachis duranensis. The sequence continues at coordinate 107,791,640 of NC_029775.3, forward strand.
AAATGAAAAGGTTAATATATATAAATTGATGATGATGTTTCTATGAATATCAATTTTATTTACTATCTTTCTTTTTTCCCCCTCGTTCTTAGTTACTTTTAGTTTTATAAGGTTAAAGAATGTTATGAGTATTTTTCTTCCGAAGGCTTAGTTATTATTTGGTATTACATGATCCACTGGATAAAAATTAGTAAGACTGGTAAAATTTTTACTTTGTAGTTTGTTATAAAAGTAAATTTTTTAAAAATAATTTTTTTAAAAAGTTGTAGAATTTATATTGGTTAATTAAATTAAAATTATTTTTAATAAACATACATAAACAATAACAAGTGTGTTTGGTAAAATAATTTTTAAAATTTACAAATATTATAATAGACATTAATATAAGAATTAAATTTGGATATTAATTAATGTATAAAATTATATTAGACTTTTTAATTTTGATAAGTACAAACTAATTCTGAAAACTCTTCTTTAAGTGCTTTTGATTAAAAACACTCTTAACTTTTAAAAACAGCAAGTATAAGCACGTAAAATTTTTTAATTTACCAAATACAAAATAAGATGAAATACCACTACATAAAAAAAGGTTTAAAATGGCATTGATATTAAGGCGGTTTTAAAGAACCGTCGTAATATCCAGACATTATGGCATTTTTTGTTGCTGCGGTAATTGACTTTGTATATCGTGACGGTTCTGATGGTTATGGCGGTTTTGAACCACCGTTTTCAAACATATATAAAGTAAAAAAAACTACAATTCCTAGCTCATTGAACGAAACACATATACGACGTTCTAGATCTCCCTTCTATCTCTCCTTCGTCTTCTCCGTGTAAAGAAGCTCTTCGACAATGCCGTTCTTCCCTCTAGGGATTCTCCTCTCTCCACCAGTTACGATCTCTCCAGGTACCTTTTCCTCTCAAGTTAAACTGAAACAATTATTCTGTTAGAGAAGTCAAAACCGAAACTGAAATTCTGTTTTATTTTATTTTTTTTGTTAGTGCTGTGAAAATGAAAATTCTGGCTAGAGGCATGGCTCTGGTGGCTACTGACCTCAGCATTTCGATTCCATAAGGCACCTATGCCCGCACTGGTGATTAAATTACCGATTTCCTCGTTTTTGTTCAGGTTACGGTTTGAAAATTGTTTTTGATGTTGATTTTTGCGGGTTTTTGTTTCTCTGCAGCTCCGCGATCGGGTCTTGCGTTGAAGAATTCGATTGACGTTGGTGCGGGGGTGATTGACGCCGATTATAGAGAATCGGTTGGAGTGATACTGTTCAACCAGTCGAGGATCTCAGATCTTCTTTCGGATCTTGGATCTTCCTTCTTCGCATCTGTTGTTGCCACTGCTTGCAAAGCCGGCGAGGTTATTTTCATAACTTTATCCTCTCTCATCTCAAATCTTCTATTGCTTACTTCTATTAAGATGTTTCTAGATTATACGAAAAGGATTATATCAATATCATTCACAATAACAAAAAATGCAGCACAATTATGCAAAAAAAATTTAAATATTTGGCGTTATTAGATCTAGAGGAGGTGCCTGAGGTGTTCTCCTGGGTTTAAGTGTGTCTCTGCTCATCCTGGCTCTCCTGAACGATGCAATACCTCCAAAATGCAGCACAATTTGAAGTCAATTTCAAGTTAATAGAATCACCTTAAGTTGAGGTTAGTTCTACTGCTATAGTCAGAGTATAGTTTTTGTGAGTGCTTTGTTTGCATGTCTCTGATTGTTTGAAGATCACTGCATTCTTTTTCTATTGTCACTATATTTGAATTAAAATTCATCAAATTGTTGGGGGTTCATCTACAGTCTTAAGTCAGAAACTTTCTGAAGGACTAGGAATTAAAATGCTTTTAGTTAAATTTTTTATTTGATGGACCATTTCTATGATATTTGTGGTAAATCCTATTAAATATGGTTTGCTTTGCTTGCCATTGATGTATCAATTATTTTCTAAAGATTACATTGACAGGCTATTTTTAATCCTTCAGGTCACTAGGGGATGAAGTTACAGAAAACAATTTTGAGGCAGATATATACCATCCACTACTTGTGAGAAAATTTTGGTTGTAAATTGCAATTTGTAAGGGTTCATTTCATGACTAGTTTCTAGTCAAAGTAGGTATTCACCAACTCATATTTTTATATATATACTCAAGTTAAGTGGTGGCATAAAATAGCATATTAGTTGATCAAATCGGGCCAAAGAAGTTTGTAATTGAGTCAAATCATTTGATGTGAATGTATATCCACTATCCTTCTTAAATAATAATAATAATTATAAACTTCTCTGTTCTTCTGCTAACATTTCCTTTTTATTACATATAATTCAAGTGGTGCATCTATACTCTCTATTCTGTTAAGTTGATTTTAATCTGTGTTCTAATTGGTTAGTTCATAAGGGAAGAAATCACAACTGCATGTATCAACACAAACTGAATAAGCTAATAAGCTTTTTCCATATTTTGGAATATCAACACAAACTGATCTAATAAGCTCTCTTCTTGCAACTGAGGTATGTCAAGTCTGTTTGCGTTGATTATATGAAATCTATTCCCAATTGTTTTATACTGCCAAAGCAGTTTCCACTAGCTGGATTTGAATTTCAAGTGTAATCATATGTACATCTTTTACAAAAATTGTTGTGTCTCAAAAATTTAAAAGGGCACGCCGCTGGTATAACAATTCTATATAAGGTTTATCTTTTTGCAATTATCTCCTAAGAGTTGGAAACAAGTTCATTTGAGCTAAACAAGTACTGCACAGTGATATTTATTTTGTTGCTTGTAAAAATCTATACTATAAACGGATTCTGTACATCACCCCAGAAATTAAATTGGATCGTCAATTTGAGGTATAGTCATCTCACAATTGGAGCTATATACCTGTATTTGTTTTATTTGTTTTAGCTTACTAACATTTTAGCGGAGGTATGAAGAGTGATGGACCACAACTATAATTGGAACTTGGAAGCCAGTTCATGTCCACAGTAAAATATTTATTTCTAACACCAATCAAATAAGATATTTCTTACCATTTAAATGAAATATTTTTTATACAACTAAAAAAATGATAAATAAATATATTGATATATCTACAGTTAATTTTATGTCTTTAGAGTTTGTACTTGTTCTCCAAATTATCGATCTTATTCTTGTATTACTGTTATATAGGACATTTCGTTAATTATTTAAATTTAAGCTCACAGTGAGACTATATTGAAATTAAATGAAATTTTTTTGGATTTAAATAGGACACTTTAAACCTTAAGGACCAAAATAGAATAACGTTTAAATGTAGAGGACCAATTTAGTACTTTACCCATAAAAGTATGATAAAATTGCAATAATAGTAAAATCTAAAGCTACCAAATGCAATATAACAATAATAACAACTCAATTAAATATCAATAAACATGAACACATCAAATTGTATTAAAAATTAACAAGGAGAATTAACAATGTAAACTAAGAGAATCAAGACAAGTAAACAAGGAGAAGCAAATGAAACTAGATCAAGACAAGAAATAAAACCTAAATTTAAGAGAGATTAACCTAAATCTACCATAATTCTAAAGAGAAGAGAGAGCTTCTCTCTTTAGAGAATGACGTAAAACATGTTCCTAAACTAATCCTAATTGCTCTCTCATTGTTCCTTCTTGAATTTGGCCTCAAATACTTTGGAAATGATTTAGATTTGGGCTTGAAGAGATCCAGAAATTGCCAGCCACATTTTCTTTAAGTGAGTCACGTATCTCGTGTCACGTGTATGCGCAAGGCATGCGTACGTGCAACTAGGCAGAATTCAAAAACTTTATTTTTTCATGAATTCACCATTTTTACATGCTTTTTCTTCAATCTTAAATCAGTCTTTGCCTTCTAAACCTGAAATCACTTAACAAACACATCAAGGCATCGAATGGAATTAAAGTGAATTAAATTTAGTAATTTAAGAGTCTAAAAAGTATGTTTTTACCCTTAAGCATAAATTAGGAAGAATTCATAAAACTATGCGATTTTAATGAATAAATGTGAAAAAAGTTGATAAAATTCACCACATTTGATACAAGATAAACCATAAATTTATGGTTTATCAAGGATTAGGGTACAGCATTCTACTATCCCCAAGTATAGGTAGGGCAGATAGTTGAGAAGTCTAAGGATGGTGGGACGAGCCAGATAGGAAAAAAACCCGCCCCACTGCCAACCCTATACGTGGTGGATTAGTTTTTGAACTGTTCAGTTAGGAAATACCGTAGAAAAAAAATAGTAGCTGTCTATAAAGTAGTAGAATAATTTCTCATTAATTGAAATATTTATGGAGATTTGTTTTTGTTGAAATTTACATACGACAATTTTATTTGTTAGTATCATATTCATTATTGCAGTCAAAACAATATGATCAATATTGTTACCTCTTAAAATTTCACATTTTATGATATTATTTTTAAGTTTGCAAATTTATAGACTTATGTCATTATAAAAGCTATTAAGTTGATTAATATTCTTTGATAACATTACTGAAATACCATCGTTGAGTATTAGTTTGTGGAAAAAAAAACAATAATAATTTTTGTTATTTAATATATAATTTATTCTAAATATATATAATAATTATTACTATAAATATTTTATAAAGTTATACTTAAAATCATAGGTTACCAATATTTAATGTTGAAAATATTAAAAGTAATTAGTATTTGCTTTAACTAATTTAACTTGGTTGAGTGGTCATCTTACTCGTCCACTTAATGAAGTATTAAGGTTTAGAATCTCGTTTTGTGTTTGTAATAACTCATTGGCTAGCGACAGACCCATAATAAATGGAACTTCAATCCGTGGTGGATTAGTTCTCGACTTGCCGAGTTAGAAAATATAGTAAAAAAAATAGTGTTTATCTTGAAAATAGAACAATTCTCATTGATAGCAATACTTGTGGAGATTTGTCTTTATTGAAATTTAAATGTGACAACTTTATTTATTGGTATCATATTCACTCATGAAGTCAAAATAATATGATCAACATTGTTACCGGTTAATATTTCATATTTTATGACATGATTTTCAAGTTTTCAAACTTATAAACTCATGTCACTACAAAAGCTATTAGATTGATTATTATTCCTTGGTAATATTACAAAACACTATTGATGAGTATTAGTTTATGTGAAAAGAAACCGTAATAATTTTTGTTATTCAATATATAATTTATTCTATTGAAAAATAAATTATTATCCCTAGATTGATAAATGCATTTTCTCCCTTTTTTACATCAATTTATTTGGCAATAATTATCATTAAAAAATGAATGACTGCACTATTTTATAATATGATGTATAAAATAATTTTTTATTTTAAAATTAATTCTAGTCAATAAGATAAAATTAAAAATAAATTTTTTTCACAAATTTAAACTTGACTTTAGAATTATTAACAACTCACTTTTTTAATTTTAATAACAAAAATAAAATTAGTTAGCTGCAAAAATTCGGTATCTAATAATTTCAATCATTTAAATTTCAATTCAAAAAAATTGAGTTAGAAATTAATTATAACTTAATAATCGATTATATATATATATTAGTACGCAGATAATAATGTTTAACATATAATTTATTTATTTATTTGATAGGATTAATGTATTTATTGAGTATTGATTTATTATTCAAATTTTTTTATAAACATTATAGTATGTAAAAATAGAAATTTTTTATTTAAATAAATTAAAAAATGTTTTATTTACTGAAATAAGTATTTTTAAAAATTAAAAATTATTACAAAAATACGTAACCCAATCTTATCTTCTTTACAGAATAAACGAGATAAACTTACACGTATCTCGTTTACACTGTAAACGAAATAAGGCTGAATTATCCTTATATATAGAAGTCGTTTACAGCGTGGTTCTGGGCCTCATTTCCAATTTTTCGACAACTTTCTCCTCTCTTCTATCCCTGTCTGACCATATTATATATCGACTGAGACGAAAATGGCACGTGTAAAAGCACGTGATGTGAATATCAATAGGCTGAATGTGATATGGCACTACACCAGGGCAGCCAATTTGCAGTCAGTTTTCTTCTGTTGACGTGTATGTTATGTCATACATGTATATCATGGTAAGCATATTTGCCAAAAACTAGGATACAAGTTGTATCCTTAGTAACAGGTCACTGATAGGGTATAATTTTAGTAATGTGGTTCTAATTATTTTATAGTTAAGTTTTTAACTACATGATTATTAACTTAGATGTTACATACTTGGATAGATGTTTTTCAATCATTGAAGTTAGTTTATTAACTACGTGTTTCTTAATTTATTAATTTAGTTATTAATTATTAAAGTAAATTTTTTTAAGTTTATTAAAGTATTATGTGAATTTGTATTTACCTAAATTAAGTTGATAAGTTAAAGTTTGATAATTACATTATTAATATCTTTAGTTAATGTTTTTCAATTTAAGTAACGTATTGAGGAAATGTTTATTAATTAACTAAGTAAATATTAACGTAAACGAGATTTATCAGTTAGTATATAGGTGTAAATTTCTATAAATGGCGACTGTTTACAATAAGCTATTTTTGTTTGTTATGCCAGTGCAAGAATACAAATTTTTAAACAAGTGGTCGTATTTTTTGTCAAAGGCCTCGCTTACTTTTGTCTCGGCGAGTAAGTCACATGTTTCCACTACCAGACACCATCGTCCCATATTTGAGGGAGGCTAGCTTCGGCAACACAATGCCGCTCAGGGACCTCATCTTTGACAACTCCCTGATCAGCGCATTTGTGGAGCGCTGACGTCTGGAGACCCAGATGTTCCACCTGCCATGGGGTGAGGCTACTATTACCCTACAGGACGTGACGTACCACCTTGAGCTATGCGCGCATGAGGAGCTAGTGGAGGTGCTTCTATGATTTCTTCAGATGTTGTGGCACAGAGACATGGGAGTTGGTGGAGCGATTACTCAGTGTTAGGCCTCCAGTGGTTATGCAGCAGGGGACGCAAAAGAAGGAGTCGTTCTCGCTCAAGTTTAGATGGCTGCGGGATGATGCATGAATGCCACTACAACAAATATGGCCTTTAGCAACGCCAAATTTTGCAACGCCTTAAAACCGCTCTCTTAGATAATTTTAGACACGATTTTTTTAGTGTTACTGTTGAATTCAATTTGTCATTATTTTATAGCAACAAATTAAAACCGTTCTCTTTGACTATTTTAAAAAACGGTTTCATAACTGTTACTATGAATTATTTTTAAGCAACGGTTTTTTTTTGTTGTTTAAAGAATTGTACAAAAGAAACGCATTAAAACCGTTGCTGAAATGCTACACTTTAAAACCGTTCTATTAGATGGTCTTAGACAGCGATTTTTACAGTGTTGCTCTTGAAGTACATTTTTTCATTATACTGTAGTAACAAAATAAAACCATTCATGAAACAACAATTACAATATATATAAAAAATATTATATTTTGAAAACATAACGTTAAAAAAATTTATAATAAATATTATTTATTTTTATTATAAATATATAACAAATATTAATATAAAAAATAAAATTAAAATAATTTTAGAATAAATATATTATATATCTATTGTTTATTTTCTCACTAAGCATATACGAAAGCAGAACAGACGTGCGCTCTTCCTCTTCTCTTTGAAACCAAGGGCGAAGAATGCTACTCTTCCTCCCTCCACCGCCCTAACCCACGCCTTCAGAATCAGAGACGTCATCGTACCGCAGTTCACCATGAAGCCCGAAATCGCACCATCATTGCAAGTCATCAAGAAGCCCTAAATCGAAACTCACCATCGTCGCGCCATCCTCGTCGCTGCATCCTTCCCAAAATCGTCGCTGCCTCCTCCTTCCCGGAGTCGCTGCTTCTCCCCTTTCCGCGGCTTCAGTGCTTCTCCGTTCTCTGCGGCGTCCTTGCGTCTTCTGCTTCGCTACTTCTTCCCTGTTGTGCTTTGCTGCTTCTACTTCACTGGGTTGTGCTTTGCTGCTTCTGCTTTGCTGCTGCTGCTTCACTGCATCGGCCGTTTGTGGGTTATCATTTGTGGTAAGTGTTCTTCTTCTCTGATTTTTTGTTGCTTAGTTAGGGCTTGATTAGCTGTTGGATATTTTCTGTGATATTTTCTGTTTTTTAGTTAGGGCTTGATTAGTTGTTGGGTATTCTCTGAAAGTGGTGATGTTTGTGAACATGAGCAAGAAAGGTGTTGAATGTTGATTGAGTTTCTGTTTTGGTTTGAATGTTGTTCTTAGTTTCTGTGTACAGGAGGATGTGACTTTAAATTTGTTTTTAATTAATTGAAGTATTCAATAGTTTAATCGTGTTCATGTGATTGGTTCAGTTGGTTCTAACAGGTTTTTCTACTCTTACATAAAAGAAGCAGAATTTTTAACGAACTCAATAGTTTGAAACCGTTGTTTAAATTTTTTTTCAAAACCGTTGCCTGTACCAGTAACTTTGGCAACGGTTTTTTTTGTTACCGTTGCCTTAGGTAAACAACCGTTGCCTTTAAGCATTGGCAACGGCTGCATATACCACAGGTCAAAAACCGTTGTCAAAGCGTTGCCTAAAGTTTAGGAAACGGTTTTTCAATCTACAGCAACGGTTTTTGACCGTTGCGAAAAGCCTTGTTTGTTGTAGTGATAGCATCATTAGTGTCTTTTCTATATGATTTATATGTGGATTTGTAGAATTCTTATGAGATTTAGGTGTTTTAATCCATCATGCATGCTACTGAGTTGTATTGCAATTTGATTGATTTTAGGTAACATTCGATCGAATTTGGCAGAATTCAGAATGAAGAAAAGCAAAAGAATTTGAGGCTACCAACCTGGCACTAAACGCCAACCACCGACATTTAGCACCAAAACCCTAAAAGGCTCAAAGTTCATTCGACCATGGTAGCGTTAAATGCCACGACTCGGTGTTTAGCGCCGAAAGCTTCATAGTGTGTGCCTCAATTCAGGAGACCTGGTGCTGAATGCTCAACCACCAGGGTTTAACGCCCAAGCCTATATTTTGTGTACAACGCACACTGCTAGGGTGGTGCCAAACACCCATGATGAGCAGATATTTTATACTCTTTTTGGCATCATTTTCGTATAGTTTTTGTTATGTTTTGTTTAAGTTTTATCATATTTTCATAGGTTTTAGTGCAAAATTCATATTTTTGGATTCTACTTTGAGTTTTTGTATTTTATGATGATTTCAAGTATTTTCTGGCTAAAATTGAAGAGTTTTGGCAAAGTCTGATTCAGAGACAGAGAAAGGACTGCAGATGCTGTCAGATTCTGACCTCCATGCATTCGAAAGAGTATTTCTGGAGCTACAAAAGTCTAAATGGCGTGCTCTCAACGGCTATGAAAAGCTATCCAGGGCTTTCCAGAAATATATAATAGTTCATACTTTATTTTAGAAATGAAGGCCCAAAACTAGCGTTCAACGCCAGCCACCAACCCCATTCCTGGCGTCCAATGCCCAAAAGGGAGCAGCTGTCGTCCAATGCCCATTCAGGAGTCCCAAGCTGGCATCCAACACCCGTGGCTTCACTCAATTTCAGCCCAAACACTCACCAAATGGGCCCAAAAAGTAGTTTTTTGCACTACAAGACTAGTTTATCTTATTTCTGTAATTCTTAGTTATCAGATTAGTATTTATAGGAGAGGATCCGCCAATCTTCTTCTTCTACACACTTTTACTTTCAAACATTATTGTACAGTATGAGTCACTAACCTCCTAAGTTAAAGTTAGGAGCTCTGCTGATTCTTATGCATTAATAATATCATTATTCTATTTCAATCTATGCTTGATTCCATTCTAAGATGTATCTTCGTTCTTCATCCTAATGAATTGGGAGTTTAACTTAACCGTCATCCCTATTTCACATGGGTTCTTGCGAGTCCTTGACGGGATAGTATTGAACCACAAGCTTGATTATACATCTCTTTGACTACTAATCCATGACTTCATTGGGTACTTGGAGACATCAGTGCAGCCGAGGTACGGGGCGATTAAGGGCTTTGTGGTATAGGCTAGAATCAAAGGAGCAGCATTCTCTAATCCGGAAGATACGACCTTGTCTGTGGCATTTTGAATAGGATCACCAAGGAAATGGACTGCTAGAGCTTCACCCCCATTCAGATTGGATGACCGCTGACCCAGCATTTGATTTGAAGTATAGGAGATTAATGACCGCTGACCCAACATTAATTATTTACAGCCTGCCATGGAATGAATCGTCAGAAGTTGGAGTAGATGGTGAGAAAAGTTGATCCAGAAGGAAGAAGCATCTCTGAAGCCTCAACCATTCTATCATCACTGATTTCATACCTATCTAGTAACGTTTTATTTATTTATCTGTTTTATGCATTTTTCACCAAGAACTATCATATTTTCATTCCGCCTGACTAAGATCTACAAGATAACTGATAAGCGAATATTTTATACGTTTTTTGACATCATTTTCATATAATTTTTAGCATGTTTTATTTAATTTTTATTAAGTTTTCATAGGAACTTTAGTGATAAATGTTATACATTGGGATAATTATAGGAATTTTTATTAAGTTTTCACAATAACTATCATGTTTATTTTTTTAATCATTAAGTAACCATTCTATCATTTTCATATAATCTAATAAGTTTTTATCTGATAAATGTTATACATTGGGATCTAGGATAATTATAGGAAAATTAATTTTAGTGAGTTAATGATACAGTGTTTAATGACAAAGAAAATTTTTTACAATAGGTATATTTATTTTAACAAATATTCTTTTTTTAATATTATAAAAAATATATTGGTCATCCTAATTACTACAAATTTAACTTCTATCAACAGTGGTAGAATGCTTAAATTGAGTCATTTCTAGGATATGATATTCGTCAAACAAACAATCAATGAAATATTCATCCCTCATTTCGAGTACATAAAAGAAATTAAACATAAAAAAAAAAAAGAAAAGAAGAGTTGAAACAGTAAGAGCATAAAAATGATTATTCTTAGAGTAATTCCGATGAGATCAATTTTAAGTATCAATTTTGACTTATACAATAAATAAACTTATTTAAAATTAAAACTTGCATCGGATACTATTTTTAAAATGATATTGGTATCACCTTAAAAAAATAAGAGTGAAATATTGCCACTTGTTTAAATCCATTCATTAAAAAAACATTAAAATAGTGTTACCATAATATTGTAACATTATTTTATTATAATGTTGTAACAAAGACTCAATTAAAATTTACTCAAATAAATTAGATGTATTTATTTGTACTCTAAATTTTATTACTTTATTTTTTATTATCTTATCAATTTAGTAAAAAAATAAATTTAAATCAATTTAATGTTATTTTTTTATAATTATTTATAAAATTTTAATTTTTCTCTCAATCTAAATATGGTATATAATTATTATTTTATAATTTTATATTTTTATTGTAGTTAAATTTTTACAATTTAATTAAATTTATTTAAATTAATAAAAAATAATTTAAAATTTAAGTTGGAATGAAATCCCGCCTTGGAGTGACAAATTTTACCTTAAGTTTCAAATCAAGTCTTAAGATATATAGCCTATAAATATTTATGTGATATCCGGTGGGATCTAAAATAAAATAAAATTAATACCGAGTATTAGAGATGTTCTTATAAATTTTTTTGGCCATCTATATATAAAATACCAAAAGATCATGATTATCTAATAAAATTAATTTGTATTTATTATATTTAATTTAAATAAATAAAAAATTATCTTATTTTAGTTTGGTCCTTAATTCACGTGATTTGAAGTTGACGCAATAGAACTGATTTGATTTAATTTGATATGATTATTAATTGAAAATATCTCAATTCCTTATTTTATTCATAAATTTATTATTTTATGACTAATAAATTAATTAAATTAATTAATTAATACACATAATTAGTATAATTAATTTGCTTTAATGAATTAAAAGAAATAAATTAAAAAATACTACCAAAATATTAAAAAGATAAATTAGAAAATGTGATAATTTTTAACTAAACACGCTATAAATTATTGGTATTTTATAATTTTATAATGTACTATTGATATTGTTATATTTTCTTTATGTAATTATCATATTAAAAATAAAATTGTGAAAAAAATTATAATTATATATATATTAATAAATCTTTTAAAAAACTAACTCTAATAACTATATGTTAATTATTTTTATAGAATAAAAAATACAATAAAAAATTTATCTAAAATTTGACTTTTTTATATATATTAAAATGTCTGAGTCTATCCCTATTCATAGGGTGGTAAACGGGTCTAAATCCACTAATTTGGCCCGCGTAACCCGTCAAAAAGGCATATTGGGCTGGAAAAATAGAACTGTCAAAGAGCAAAAGTCTGTCTAACCCGTACCGCTTAAACTGCGGGCTTTGGTTGGACAGGACGGGCTTTTCTGCCGAGCCTAGTTTTTTTGGCATGGGGTATTTTTGTAATTTTTTTGCCAAAACTTAACTTTTTCCAACCCAACTTACAAGAGTACGAAGATGAAAATTGAATGTTTTGGCCTTTTGGATTATGTTTATGTTGCTTTGGAGACAATATTTATAATTATGTTATGGATTATATTTATTTTGCTTTGGAGACAATATTTATAATTAAGTTTATTAGATATTTATAATTGCTTTGGAGACAATATTTATAATTATGATATATTATTTAATAATTAATAATTAAAAAAAAAGAGTTTTGGCGGGCTTAACCCGCCAGCTTGTCAGGCCGCAGTTAGATGGAATAGGATAGGATTTTAGGATTGTCTCACTAGGTGGGGCGGGACGGACTTCCCCGCTTGTCACCCCTACCTGTTCATAATATATACACAAGTGTAATAATCCGTGCTATGCACATGATAAAATTGAAATTATAATTTTAAATTATTCTATTAAAATTAATTTGAATTGTAATAATTTAATTAATTAATAAATAATATGATGTGCATTGTTCGTATTTTTTTAAATATAGTATTAAATGTATTAACTCGAATATAGCTATTAAGTGTATAAAAATTATGAATTCTCTAAATGAAATTATCCCGTTTAAAATATTTAAATTATGATTTCAATCATAAATTACAATTATAATTTAAAAAATTTTTTGATATAATATTACATTTTTTTCTCCACTTTACTATTAATATGTTGATATTACAAGTCTAAATTACAGTATTTTATTGAATCTTGACTGAAAAAGAAAATAGCTACGTGTTTCTATTATTTAATTTATTTAATACACCATGTGCTAACACTAATGGTATTTTTTAAAAAAATATACTGATAAAAATAGATATAATATAGTTACAAATATAACATAAATAAATAAAATATATAAATAAATTTGAAATCAATATGTTTACCAATGTCTTTGTTAAATTTTATAAATTAGAGAATAAATTATGTATTTGGTTGCTTGTGATCACATAGAATGATCAAGTAATTAGATTGTAAATAAATCTCATAGTGTACATCTTATTTTTTTCTCATTTTTTAATGAAAGCGAGAACTAAAAGAGTAAATAGTAATACATAAAGAAAAAAAATTGCACCACAACACATAATTATTACCAAAAGAAATGTTCATATTAAAATTTTACATACTACAAATCATGAAGATCAATCATAATGTACTGGTCACTTCTCTCTATTTTTGAGCATGATATAAGTTTTTCTTTTTCAGTCAAGAGTCCAATAAAATCTAATTGAACAAAAAAATTAAATTAAAAGAACCAAATTAAGGACAAATGAGTGAATAATATAAGAAAGTATAACTTCGTACGTGTATAAAATAAAGAGAATTTACTGATTTATTTTATGTTAAACAATAAAACTAACAATAGTATATTAATAAAAGAATATACCTTTAAAAAAACTCACAATACAATTTCAAATATTTTTATAAATAAACTGTTAAAATTTTTGTTATCGATAAAATGATACTATTATACAATTTTTTGACAAAACTTAAAATCAAAAGGAAAATAATTTTGTGTGGGTTATAAATTAATTACGTACTAAATAAGTAGAATCATTCATTTGTTTGTTTCAATATATCAATATGGACAAGCAAATTAAAATGATCATATGGAATTTTATGATTATCGACCGTATGTACTATACGTGACTCTTTCTCAAAAGATATTTTACACGTGTGTACAGTCAGAAGATATATTCCGCTTGATTTCTCAATCTCAAAATTTGAGAAGACATAGACCTTCTTTTCTACCAGTTCATTCTCAAATATTTTTATCAAATAATTCTTGATTGAATAATAAATTTTATCATATTGTAAAATAAATTAAATATAAAAGCTATTAGCAGTTACAAAGCTATTAAAAAGAGTTGTCTTTGACTTATGAAATGGTGTACTTATAAAATTAACTTAAAATATGAACTACAAATATTTATAAGAATTTAATTTTGATGCACTGACAGTGTAACGTTATTTTACACGTGCATCCAATTATGTCATGACACATCAATAAAAATAAATACATTTTACATTGATCGCGTGAATGGTCATCCAAAAGATCGGATGTGATTGCACAACTATGTAAAATGTTTTACACTGTCAGTGCATCAAAATTAAACTGTATTTATAAATTTGAACTTAGCATTACTTGAAAAAATTTAGTAAATAAATCAACTAATCTTATCATTTATTAGAACTATTTCTATGTAACCCGTCTTGCTTTTGTCAAATTTCGATGAGACTTTCTATAACCTTAAAATTTTTGTCTTTATTTTTCATATTTTCTCTTTGTATAATCTACTATAGGTGATACTATTGATAGGATCGTAGTCAATAGTCCTTAAGTATGAAAAAAAATAGAATAAAGACTATGTCAAAATTATAAATTTTTTAAATGATAAATATGAAAGAAAATTTACTATTGCTTATTATATACTAATAGTCGTTTGGGAAGTTTTAAAAGTAATTTTTTTTTAGCTTTTGACTTATAAAAAGTAGTAGTATTAATGTCTGGTATAATTTTTAAAATTAAATTGTGACTTTTTAAAAAACTATTTAGAAACTTAGAAAAGTTAAAAAAAATGACTTCTCTCCTAATACTACTATTTTTTACCATATTTTTATAAAATAAGTATTTTTAGAACTAAAAATCCAAATACAAAATAACATATTTATAAGTTACTTTTAATATAGTCATTTATTGTTTAAGCTATTTTTTCAAAAAAATTTAATTAAGTTGTTTACCCAAACTGAAAAGTCTTAATACCGTAATTGAGGTATAATTAATATCTAAAATTTTAATAATTAAATACCTAAAATAAGTTAAATAAATAACAACAACTAATACCTAAAATGTTGAAAAGGAATTTTTTAATAAATGTGTGAAATAAAAATAAAAAAATAATAAATAATATTAGTATTTAAATGAAAGAATTAATAAAGAATAATAATTATAAGTAAAAATAGTATTTTTATTTTGAAAAAAGAATACATGAGAAAGTGTTTAATAATCTGTGTCATGTACATGACAATAAATTGTTCAATAATTCGTACTATGCACGTGATAAGGTTGAAATTATAATTTTAAATTATTTTATTGAAATTAATTTAAATTGTAGTAATTTGATTAATAAAAAAGTAACATGTTATTTGTTCATCTTTTCTTAATCTAGTGTTATGTGTATTAACTCTAATATAGTTATTAATCGTTTTTGTTAATCTACTTTTTTTTCTAAATTTATGATTTAAGATAACAATTATAAATATTAATAATTAAACAAATTATTATATTATAATTATTTACGTTTTGTTCTCAAAATTAAAAACATACTATTTTTTTTTATTTAATAATTTTTTTATTTATACTACCAGTATATATTGATCGATTAGTCAATATTTTTTTATTCGTAGAATATATTTATTTATTATATTTAAATAAATTTAAATCTTTTCTTATTTAAGTATACATATATATTAAGTTACATATATTAATTATTTTTAAATTTTTTTATTATAAATATTTATTTTAGCCTACAATCA
>NC_029775.3:107807851-107833621 GCF_000817695.3 Arachis duranensis
TATATTAATTATTTTTGCTATGATTATTTTATATATATATATATAATTATTTTTTATTCTACAATCGAGTAATAAATTTTTATTTTTTATATCCATATATATTTCCCAATCTCTTTTCACATGTATGATTAACAATTTTTTTTAAATGGTGATATTTTAATTTTTTTTCATGTATTTTATATACTAGCAAGAAAGCAAAATCATATATTGTGATTCTTTTTTCTTTTTCACGCCTTAATTTTAATTAATCAATTTTGTGTCCACACAATATAATTAAACTTTTAATCATTTTAATCTATTGATGAATTATATTTTCTCTTGATAATTGCATTACTAATCTGAAATACAAAAAAAGGTGATACATATATCCAAAAAAGAAAACAAACTTAAAAATAAAAAAAAAAGAAAAAAGTTTCATATTAAAAAATTTAAAAATAACATATAAAAAAAATAGTCATAATATATAAATTGAGACAACAATTTAAATTTTTCTAAAACTAATTTAATCAAATACCAATATTAGAACTAAATTATTTAAATAATATTTAATATATTCTAATCTTTAGATACGTATAGATTAGAGTCATTCTCGTAACAACCAACCGAAATAACATCATAAGATCGAACACTTAGAATCTATACAAATTCAGACTATCTTCTTGTTAAAATTGTCAAACTAAATTGACTTTTATTCTCCCCAATGACATTGCATTAATGCACCAGAAAGCTAGTAGTTTTTGAAAAAAATCACAATATGTTATAAAATTATTTTTGATACAAAAAATTTAAGAGAAGAAAATTTAAATATAGTACCAATCTTTGAATTGCATCTTCAAGGTTGATACGAATTTTTTAAAACTGAACCTAAATTGAGAAAATTAAATCTCATTATATGCTCCACTTCGAATATTTTCGGAGAAACGTAGAAAACGTGGAGGGGATGTGACTTGAACTTGACCTACAAAGCTCCTTAGAAATAATTGCCCAATCAAAAAAAAATAACAGATTAGAAAAAAAGAATACTTTGACTCTTAGATTTAGACTCACTAATCACAAAAAAACATTATATATAGCCATTAGTAGTACAAAAATAATTATAGAAATTAATTATTGCAATATCAATTTACCACTATGAACATTAGTATCATATTTTTGGCTCATTATTCATTAATTGTAATATAATTCTAATAAAGATATTTTTTAAAATAAATTTAGAAGAGAGAATAGTGCTTTTATTTAAAAAAAAATAAATTTACGAGGAATTGACACCTTACTTTCATTAATTAGAGAAAAATCTAATTTTAGTATATTAAGTAGATTCTTTTATATAATTATAATAAAAATATTTTTCTAAATTAGTATAATCATGCATTATTTATTAAATGCTAACTGTAATATAATTATAATAAAGATATTTTTTAAAAATAATTTTAGAAGAGAGAATAGTACTTTTATTACATGAAAATAGTACTTTCTAAAAATAAAGATATTTTTCTAAATTAGTATAATTATACATTGTTACTTAAATGTTAATTATAGTATAATTATAATAAAGATATTTTATAAAATAAATTTAGAGAAGAAAATAATACATTTATTTTGGCAGAAAAATAGATTTATGAAGAATCGACACCTTACTTCTATTAATTAAAAAAAAATCCAATTTTAATATATTAAGTAGATTAACAACAACTTTTGTTTTTAATTGGAGATGATAATAATTTGGTTTGACATTAATGGGGTGCTTGACCAAATTAATTAATTTTAATGAATGATTGTGTGCTGTACAGTCTGACCCCTTCTAGAGCAATATCCTCCTCTTATTCGGTTCTGTAATTAATTTTACTCGATTATAGTAAATATGGCACCAAAAGTATATGACTTATTCTTATTATAAATAGATAGACATCCACAGGTTATTTCATACTTTCACGTACCTAAGAAGATGAAGGCCTTTACCTGTGTTTTGGTCATTCTACTTGTTTTTTCCATTGGTATTGGTATATTTTAGTTATCTAATAGACCATGTTTAATTTTTCTTATCTTTTATATGTGCGTGCTTTAAAAAATAAGATTGGTTATCTTTTCTTTTTTTTTTTTTAAAAAAAATTACATTTTAATACTTTGTATTGCTAAAAATAGTTAAAAAAATAAATTGTTTCTTTCTTTTTAAAAAATGAAAACTTTTTCTTTCAAAATATAATATTTTATAAAATCTTGACAAATATATGAAAATTGATTTTTTTTTTAGACAAAAAAGAATTGCCAGAAAAATTTAAAAGAATTGAGACTGTGTTTAGAAAAGTAATTTTACAATTTGATTCTTTTCATGCAGTTGAAATTATTTAAAATTTGATTTTAATAATCTACTCCTTTTGATTTTTCCCGGACAAAAAAAAACGACTTTTATTTAAATTCTGATTAATTTATAAAATCTATACAAAAATAGGGTGAAAAGTGATTTTCTTTTTAATTAAAACTGAAAAAAAAACAAACACATTATAAGTTTCTATTTGTTTATGTTAGTTTAGATTGTACATCCAACAATCCAGTACTAATTATTTTGTGTTTGATGGGTATACGTAGGAAATGAAAAGCTAATGAAAGTAACAGAGGCAGCCTCAAACCATTGTACACGGATACACCCAAATGCGAAATGTGATACACAAATTGAGTGCGATGCTTATTGCAAAAAACATGATGGAAGTCAAGCAATTGGTGATTGCGTTAGCGAAAAATGTCATTGTATACACTCACTTCCATGTCAGGATTTGTAGTCCTATGTTTGCAACATGTTCCCTTACAATACATGTTTGAATAATGGACAATGAAAAGCTTAATATAAATAAATGTTTCTATGAACATCAATTTTATTTACTTCTCTTTCCTTTTTTTTTTTCCCTCGTTCTGGGTTACTTTTACTTTTATAAGGTTATGAGATAAAGAATGTTATGAGTAATTTTCTTTGTTAAGACTTTGCTATTATTTGGTATCACATGACCGATTGGATAAAAATAAACCTATTTAAGGATAATGTAACAAATTAATTATCTAAAATTTTTTGTGGTGGCTAGTGTCGTTCAGAGTCGGTCAGCATTTTTCAAAGTAATATGACACAGGTAGGCGCTAATATACTAAGTTTTACTAAAACAAAAAATTAATTTTAATGTATCATTGATATAAAATAATTTTATACGGTTTACCAAAAAATAATTTTATACGTAATGTTACGTTGATAAAAATAATTATTTTTATATTAATTACGTGAATAATTATCCTAAAAATAGATATAATTAAATAATTGTATAAAATATTTTACATACTAATATAAGTGCATCAAAATTAGGAAAAAAGAATACAATTATTCATAATATGGACAAAAATGCTCATTCTTAAGTTATAGTATTCATTACGATGAAATATTGAATGGTAAAACACAAAAAATATATTCGAATTATTTTGGTGTCGATAAAAAAATTTCAAATTTTATTATCAATAAAAATACTCTCAAATAATTTAAAAATATGTTAAAAATGTCCATTCATAATCGGAGACCTACTCTATTAACAGAAAAGTATAGTATGGCTCACTTGCTAATGTCAAATTAATTCACGAGTGTGCATTTTTGTTACATTTTTAAATAATTTGAGAACATTTTATCAATAATAAAATTTAAAAATATTTTTGTCAGTACAAAAATAATTCGGATGCAATGGAGTCAAGAACAATGCAATATAATGAAGATAATATAATAGCTAGTCTACAAGCATAAAATAAAGCAATTATACATAAAGATGGCATACTATGCAGAATGAGAAAGCAAGGAGGAGTAGGCCAAAAAAACAAGAAAAAATTGTGTAAAAAGAAGTTAAATAATTTTTAGTTCGTAAGATGTTAGGGACTTGAGAGGTGCTGAAAAGTTGAATATGATGACAACTTTCAACTAAAAAAATAAGTTAAATTTATTAAGATTGATAGAGACAAAGAAAGAGGTGATAACTAAATTTGACGTAGCTAGTATTTTTGGGGGAGGCGAGGTGGGTTAGGAGTCTATGGTATCAGAAGGAGTTTCTAGAGATTTATTGCTTTGCTAGTGTGGGATGAAGCGTTAAAGATGGAGAGTTGTTATAAAGTGGAGAGATGCTTATGTATTAAAAGTCTGTTGACAAAAAACAGTTTTAGGTATGCATATTATTTGGTGTATGGTGCTCACGTGAGGGATAAGATGTTTACTATGTGGGAAGAGCTAAGCAATATCTTTGGGTTGTATCAAGTTCTTTTTTGCTAGACAGAGGATTTTAATGAGATTGTACATGTAAAGAAAAAGAATGAAGCAACCAATTTACCAGTCACAGTTGAATATTTTAAGCAATGGTTATAGGATATGAAGCTAGTTGACTTGTTGTTGAATGATTATAAGTATACGTGGTTCAGGGACCATTCATGTAGCCAAATTGATAGAGTATTGCAATGGGTAACGTAGAATGGTTAGAGGGATCTTCAGAAATGCGTTTGAAAAGGGGGCCAAGAGAATTGTCTGATCACTATCTGTTGGTAATGGAGCATACAAGACTACGTGGGGTCCAAGACCTTTTCAAAAATTTGGATTCATGGTTTACTTTCCTGAAAATGGTGAAAGAGGAATGGATGCGATTAGAGGATGTGCCTTTCACTGATTAGTTAAAAGCATTGATGGTTCCTTTAGGAAGATGGCATAAGGATAATTTTGTAGATATGGATAACAAGATAAATGATTAATGCTCAATAAGACAGAGGAGTAATCGGATTAATGCTCAAATGATTAATGGGAGGATAGTGAAAAATCAAACATAATCAAGATTGCCTTTTCCCAAAAACCTATATCACCAAGAGGCTTCACGTTTAGTTAGGTTCTTTGATGGTCTAGTAAGCCAAATTGATGTGAAGGAGGCCATTATTGCACTAGAGATTTTACCATCTATTGAAGAAGTAAGAAATGCTTGTAACAGAATTATGAGTCTTCAAAAGTACCAGAAAGGAAGTAGTACAATATGAATTTTATAAAGAAGTGTCGGGAGAACATTGGAGGAGAATTTATTGCAGCCGTATTGGATTTCTTTGAGACATCCAAGTTACCTAAAGATTCTAATATTACATGGGTGGGTAGTTTTGACTCTGAACACTACAAGAAAAATGTTTAATATCATCGGATTTATTGTTGGATTTAGCGTTGGAGGTTAGCGACAGGTTTACCGACGAATTCAATCTTCCCTCGTTGTTGAACTTCTTTAGCAGTTCTTGGTGATTACATTTGTGCAACATCCCAGCATTTATCGGGGTTTGCTTTAATCTGATGCGTCCGCATCTTTAGGAGTTTTTATTATGTTTTTCATATGTTTTTCTTATGTTTTCGTAAGTTTAAGTACATAATCTTCTCTCGATCTCATTAATTTCAAATATCGTTTTCTACTAAACATTTTGAAAGTGTTTTTAAGAAAATACAGGGTTTACAGATGAGAAAATCAAGTAGGAAAGCAAGGAGGATCAAAGGAGCAACACAACAAAGCTTCTCAAAAAAGCAAAATGTTGTGCGTACGCATGTCTCATGCATACGCATAAGTATCAAAAAGTCCCTGGTTATGCGTACGCATCTCCCATGCGTACTCACAAGTTCTCTTCAAGAAATGAAGCTTGCCACGCATTGGACACAGATGCAAGGGCATGCCACACCCTAGAGAGAAATTGCAGGGGCGTGCCATGCCCTAGAAGAGAAATCCATGTACGCATCTCTCATGCATACGCACGAAATATGAAAGTTTTCTGGGTTGTGCTACGCATCTCTCATGCATACGCACGATTTATAGAGGTTTTGCAAGTTGTGCTTACACATCTTCCATATGTACGGACAAATCTAATTTTAGCAAAGGAACGTCCCACGCTGTGTAGTATATGCCACGCCCTACAAGGAAGTTCAGCATTGGCGTGCCACACTTGGAAATGAGAGAATTCACTGGAACCAATCCCAAAGCCTAGTGTGCCACACTACAGGAAGGCGTGCCACACCAAAGATCAATTTTCTCAGCAAAATGCCATGCCCAGAGAAGCCGTTACACGCTAGTGAAGATATGATTTGATTCCATTTAAAAGATTGAAGAAGATTTTGTATTTGATTAGATTTGAATTTGTTTTAATGCTATTTTGATTTTGTTAGGAAATTTTCTTAATTACTTCTAATTAAGATAAGATTTAGTTTTAAATTTGAATTTGAATTACTAGGAAATCTAGGATTGAAATAATCTTAATTACTTCAGACCCCTTACGTATCTCTCTTCTTCCTCCTTTCTTTTGTTTTGTTTAGGAGCTTTGTTCATGTTTTGATGGTTTATTAATTCAAGTTTTCTTTTATTCTAAAGTTTTGCATTCATCTATTTATGATTGAATATTTCGTTCTTCATCAATAAAGGATTAGTAGCATCAACAGGTATGCTAATCCCGTTTTGGATTTGTTAACTGATTCGATAGAGTAGTTTTTCAAATCATGCTTGAAAACTCTTTTACATAGGTTTTTAAATCAACTAGACATAGGGAATTTTGTAAGTGTGCGGCAATACATGATTTTTGTTTACCCTAATCTTGGATACGTGACATATAATCTAGATTAGGACGATTCTTGAAATCATGTTTTCTCATTGAGAAAGTGAATCAAATTTTTGTACTTAACCTCTTTAATTAATCAAACGACCAAGACATTGGCGGGTGGTTAATTAAAGACAAACCGAGGAGCTGAGACATCAGAAATTGGTTACTTTAGATTCGTCATAAATGGAGATTTGCAAATTTTAAAATTAGGTTAACAAGGTTTAATTCTCTTGAGGACATGAACATTTCCAAGCCCTAGACATTCACCACTATTGATTTCTCCAAATTCAATAAGCATTGTCCGAAGCAGTTAGCACTCAAGAAACCTTTAATTCAATCTCTACAAGTTTTCAGCACGTCACAACAATTCTCAGATTCCAGGTTTTATTTATATAATTAGTAATTTAATTCGATAATTGCGTGCTCAGTCCGTTAATCCTTGTGGGAACGATATCCACTCATCGTGGTATTACTTGAATGATTCAGTGCACTTGCCGGTATCCATGAGCTTCGGTTTTCCGCTCATCACAATCCCCTGATGTGTCAATAGGAAACCGAGGAATTTTCCTCTGTGTACTCCGAATATGCATTTCTCTAGATTTAACCTCATGTTGTATTTTTTAAGTTGTTTTAAAACCTTGTGGATGTCAGCTTGGTGTGCTTCCTCTAACTTTGACTTTATAACCATATCATCGACATAGACTTCTATGTTCTGACTTATTTGGTCCTTAAAAACCTTATCCATCAGCCTCTGATATGTTGCTCATACGTTTTTAAGTCTGAAAGGCATTTACCTTATAACAAAAATTACCGTTATCTGTTATGAATGCAGTCTTATCTTGATCTTCTGGGTGCATTAGTATCTGATTATATCCGGAATAGGCGTCCATAAAACTTAACACCTTGACACCCGATGTGTTATCGATTAATTTGTCAATACTTGGCAATGGGTAGAAATTATTGGGACATGCTTTGTTTATGTCTGTGAAATCCACACACACGCGCCATTTTCCCAAGCTCTTTTTTATCATAACTACATTCGCTAACCACGATTAGAATCTAAGCTCATGGATGAAACCTGCATCAAGCAATTTTTGAGTTTTTGTTATTGCCGTATTTCTTCTTTCCGTACCTAGGTTTTGTTTTTTCTGGCGCACTAGTCGGACACTAGGGTTAATATCAAGTTTATGGCATATGACATTTGGATCAATCCCAGGCATATTTGCTGGTGGCCATGCGAAGAGGTTGACATTGGATCTAAGGAATTTGTAGTTGGTTTGCTCATTTCCTACAGAAAAAGCTGATCCAATGTTAGTTTACTGATGTTTGAATTTTGTAAGTGATACCTTTTTCAATTCATCCATTGGAGTATGTTGGTTGGAGATATCATCCCAGGGATCCAGTTTAGCCAAGGATGGGATGTCCTCTGTGTTGTAGATAGAGTTGACTTGTTGAATGGTTTTTGTTGACGATGGCTTCAATTTCAGGCCCACATTATAACGTTGTCACGCGTCCTTATGATCAGCATGCTCTGTTGCTATGATGTTATCCTGCACATGGAACTTTATACGCAAATAAATAGTAGAAACAATAGCTCCAAAAGAGTTAAGGGATGGTCTCCCTAAAATGACATTATAAGGGCTCAAACACTTTCCTCGTAGAAGCCTACCAACTCTCTAGTTGAAGACTGCAGGGCTTTATCGCTTAGCTGCATTTTTTGAAAAGTCGGGTAGAACGATACATCGGTCCTACTCCTTGGGTCGAGCAAGACTTTCTTAACCATCAATTCTCCCATGTTAACTGAAAATACAACAGGGTTGTCTAGGTTTGAGCACTATAACCTGAAGTCGGATCCATCAAAAGAAATGCTTTCTGTGGGAAGTGAGGAGGATCCCTCCATGGTCACCATGGTTTGATAACTCCTTCTCCTAGCCGTGTTGGTGATTCCACCTCCTGCAAAACCACCTGAAATATAGTTAATAATGCCTTTTTATGGAAATTCTGGGGAAGCATGCCAAGTTCCTTTGTCTCGAGGAGTTGAATTATAGTTCGATTGATCTATTGTGCTTATAATTTCTCTTTGCCCTCTGCTGTTGATGTATTTGTCCAGCAAACCTTGTCTTGCCAATTTCCAATAGGTCTTTGCCTACTACGCATTCATCTGTGGTGTGACCAAATTTTTGATGGAATACGCAATGCTTACCTTTGTCCACATATTTATGGTCTTGGTAAGTTCTCGCTTTGGTAGGAGGCTTTATAAACTAACTATGGAGGATTTCCTTTATGATGTTTTCTCTTATCGTATTGAACTTTGTGTAGGTGTCAAACTTTGGCGTTAGTTTGAAAGGTTTCTTTTGTTCGCGTGTCTAACCCGGCCTTTCTTGTCTATCTTCTTCTTTTCGAGGCGTTTGTGGTGTTTGCTTTTTTACCTTCCTGGCTTCCCTTAGCTCTTCGATTTTCTATTTGTCCTGATGCCTTATCTCTGAATTCTGTCAGTGTCTTAGGTTTAGTGATAACTATAGTCTCCTAAAATCTCCCGAGCGTAGCTCTCTCTTTAGCGCATGAAGGTGCACATCAGGGCTGAGATTGGGAATTTTCATCGCGACATTTGCAAATCTAGACATATAATTTTTCAGACTCTAATGTTGTCCTTGTTTAATAGTGCTGAGGAAATCAGAGTCATGAACATAGATCTTGAAAGCTGCAAAATGGTTGATAAATTGGTCGAAAAATTTGTCAAAACTAGAAATGTAACCTGCAGAGAGACTAGAAAATCACAATAAAACATCATTCAAAAACATCGTAGATTCAATCTTAGTGATGTAGATTTTGGGATCACCAAAGCCCTCGTAAGGTTTTAGTGTGGTTGGAAGTGTAAAATTTTTCGACATTTGGAAGTTCATTACTTCATCAGAGAAAGGATTTGTTCTCTTTTTACTGGATCTCGGGGGATGACTTCCATTGCCATGTTTATTTCAGAGTGATGCTCGTCCTCAGGATTTTCTTTGCTTGCAGTCTTCTTGTCACCTCCATCATTGTCTGCTTTACTCGCCAGGAGTTTGGACATTTTTTTTTACTTTCGCTTGAAGAGCGACGTTCATGGCCACTAGTTAGACATAAGTGGGAGGAGGTGGTGGTAATGAGTCATCAGCCATATTTTGAATCCTGCAAAAAAGGAGAAAATGAAAAAAAGGAAAAAAGATGATGAGGTGATATTAGAAATCGGCGCCACAGTGAGTGCGAGATGTTCTGTCAAGAATACTCTTCCGAGGTATATCTCATCTCTGTAATACTGTGGATGCTCCAAGCTTTTCGATCAACAGGGATGAGTTATCTTTAGAACTCAGACTCGGATGTGGGACCTACAAAAAAGACTCCAACACTCAAGTCAGTAATATATCTCTTAATATAAACTAAAACTAAAAAGATTAGGATGGTGATTCGTTTTTTTGAATGTGTCCCCCCTTGCTTGGTTCTTCTATTTTATCATTATTCAGATTGAATGGTCTTTGACCATTATCTCCGAATTTCGAGATTGGTCCAAAAACGTGGGAAACCGTTTTTCTGTTGTGGACCGTTATTAATTTAAAAGATTTTTTGAATGAGTATCCGAGATATAATCTTTTACTGCCGATTTGTGAGGGTTTAACATTATGTGTGGTATAAATATCAAGAATTAAATTATGCAAAATCAACATTCAATATTAAAAGGTATTTGTTATCATCATTATATTTTAATATTCATTCTCTTTGGATAAAAAATTTGAATTTTTGAATCCTTTATCCAAACGTTACAACTTTAAAATAAGTACTTCTATAACTAAAAATTCAAATACAAAATAAATTATTTATAAACTACTACTAATAAAAATTCTTATATTTTAATTTTTTTTCAAAAGAGCTTATTTAAAAATTTTACCCAATCTGAACCTAAATACATTAAAAAACCAAAAATTTTTATATTATACCCTTAACCAATATTCATAGAATACTTTTTAGCTAAATCAATGATATAATAATTACTCTATTTATTTCGTATTAAGTATTATACCTTTTTCTTTATATTTTTATTTAGGTTAAATTACACAGTTAGTCCCCATACTTTCAGTGAAATTGCAAGTTGGTCCTTACAGTTTAAAAGTTTGTAATTGGGTCCCTCAAGTAAATTAAAATTTGTAATTGGGTCCCTACCGTTCAAATTCCGTTTGATTTAACGGAATATTCTACAGCATATTCGCCCTTGAGCATGTGAGTTGCACATGTAGAAGCTTGACTGAGAAAATACTCGTTATTTCTTACTTCCAAATTTTTGTAATGATCCAAAACCCCACTGAGACCCTTCATTATCGTTACGCTTCATCTCCAGTAGAATTTCTCTCTGCTCAGGCTTCCCTTCCATTGTTGGAGTTGATCGTCGAGTGTGTGGTTCGGACTGTGTGGAGTTGCTTTATGGTTGACATTATTGGCAGCTGAAGAGTGAAGTGTGCAAGAGAGCAACACTAAATCAGGTAAGGGTTCATAACCCCCAGTCCCTTCACAGGTGTGAGTTGAATGTTATGGTTTGATTTGGTTCTTTTTTTTTTCCAGTGGATGCTAGAGTATCTAATGTAGTTAGGGTTTCTCTGATGAATCTATTTTTTTATTTTTGTTGGTAGTGATGGGAGATTCTGTGTTTACTCTCGATCTCTACCATGGTGGTCAGATGGTTAGCAGGAAAGGAGGGAAAGAATACCTTGGTGGGATGGTAGTGGAAGGGTTGCAGTTTGAGTTAGATGAGTGGTCGTTACAAGAAATTGTTGCAGCACTGAAAGAAGTTGGATACACAGGCAATGCTAAAATCTGGTGGAACGAACCTGGAGTTGCATTGAAGGATGGTCTTAGGGAGTTAAAGTCTGATGGAGATGCAATGAGAATGGGTAAGTATGTAGTGGAACAAGAGATTAAACACTGCCATGTGTATGCAGTTAGTGGATGTAGACAAGGAAATGGGGTTGAGATAACCTCAACTGATGAAGACTATATACCCTCTGATGGTGAGTACAGTGCTAATGATTTAGTTGAAGTAGAAGTGGTAAGTCAATCAGAGTCTTCAAGTGAAGATAACAGATTTGATGACAGTGCGGACGATGGTGATCATGAGGATCATTTTGGCTTTAATGTTGAAAGAGAAAACCAACAAGGTCAGCATCCAAATGCCTTCGGAGGTAACAGTGGCTCATTAGGAACAGATGCTAATAATGTTGATGTGGGAGTTGGTGTTGAAAATAACACAGGAGGGATGACTGAAGATGGAGCAGAAATTGATGTTGGTGATATTTCTTCGGGTTATGATACAGAGTCATTGGACAACTATGATGGAGATTCTGATGAGCCCGTAAGAAGAAAGAGGTATCCTAGATATAATGAAGCTGACATGAGTGTTGATTATGAGTTTCGGCTGGGGACTGAGTTTAAATCTATTGCTGAGTTTAAGGAGGCTATCAAGGAACATGCATTGTTGAATGGACGGGACATTAGATATGTCAAGAACGATTAGGTTAGATGCAGAGTCAAATGCAAGGGTTTAGGCAGAGAGTGTCCATGGATGGCATTTGCAAGTAAAGTAGGAAAATCTGGATGTGTTAGGCTGAAGACATTGAAAAGTAAGCACACTTGTGGGAGGAACTACAGTGGCCGTCTTGCGTCCAGCAATTGGATTGCTAAAAAAATTACTAATAACATAAGTAGAGGAGAAGATATGAAGCTGGGGACTGTAATTCAAACTATTCAAGAAAAATACATGGCAAATATATCTGTGTGGAAAGCTTACTGGGCAAGAAGAAAGGCAAGGGAAGTGGTGCATGGGAAGGCAGTGCAGCAATATGGGAGGATCAGAGACTATTGTGCAGAGGTCTTAAGAGCAAACCCAGGATCGACATTGAAGCTGAAGTTGGAAAGACCCTCTCCAACAATCCTACCAAGGTTTGTACGAATGTACATGTGTCTTGATGCTGTGAAGAAAGGATTCCTGGCTGCTTGTAGGCCTATTATTGGACTTGATGGTTGCCATCTGAAGGGTGATCATGGACAACAATTGTTGGTTGCTGTGGGTAGAGATCCCAATGATAACTATTTTTCCCTAGCAGTTGCAGCAGTAGAGGCAGAGACTAAGGATTCATGGGCCTGGTTCTTGGACTTGCTACTTCATGACATTGGAGAGTTGACAAATAAGAAATGGGTCTTTATGTCAGACCAGCAAAAGGCAAGATATTAATTGTAGTTTTCTATGAACTCAGTTTTATAAATTTCTGTGAATTTTAATCTTACTTCAGCTGGCCATTGACCACTTGGTAGGGGCTGCTTCAAGTATTTCATGAAATGCTTCCGGGAGTGGAGCATCGGTTTTGCCTCCGACATCTCTATGCCAACTGTAAGAAGGCTTTTGGTGGGGGAACAGTTTTAAGGGACTTGATACTTTCTACTGCTAAGACAACTTATGTGGAGGAGTGGAATAGAAAGATGGATCGTTTGAAAGAGGTAAATAAAGAGTGTTATGACAAGTTGGCAGCCCTGGATCCTAAGGTATGGACTAAATCTCACTTCACTCCATATGCCAAGAGTGATATGCTAATGAACAACATATCTGAGGCTTTTAATGGACGAATTCTGGAAGCTCGTGACAAGCCCATTTTGACCATGTTTGAATGGATTAGATGTTATTGGATGGGGAGGTTTGCTGAGAAGAAGAAAAAGGGAGCTAAGTTCATGGGAAAAATACTGCCTAAGCCTAGAAAGAGGTTAGACATCATATGTAGAAGGTCCATGGAATGGCAACCTAGGTGGGCTGGGGATTTAAAGTATGAGGTTTCACATAAAAATAGGATGATTCAAGAGAGGTTTGTGGTGGATTTACTGGCCGGTTCATGTAGTTGTAGGTTCTGGGGGTTGGCTGGCATGCCTTGTATGCATGCTTGTTCTGCAATATTCATGAAAGGAGACAACCCTGAGGACTACTGCAGTAACTATTACACACCAGCAGCATATGTGACATGCTATGGGACAACACTCAATCCAATTAATGGTGAAAATATGTGGCCAAAGGTCGAACTTGAGACAATTAGACCTCCAATCTTCAGAGTCAAGCCTGGAAGACCTAGGAGAGTAAGAATTAGAGAGCACGATGAGGATAGATCACAAACAAAACTAAGAAGGAGTGGAACATCAGTGACCTGCAGCAACTGTGGCCAATATGGACACAATAGGAGACATTGTCCCAATCCAGACATAACAGGTATCTGCCTTTATTTCTTGGCTTCCTCATAGTTTGGTAGTCTTGTACTCTATCACTAATCATGTGTGTTCTTCTCTTCAGGAAATAACCCTGGATCTGAAACTGCTGCTCCTCAGGGTAGTGCCCCTGCTCCTCATGGTAGTGCCCCTGCTCCTGCTACTGTTGCAACCTCCACCACTAGATCTGCTAGTGTTAGCCAAAGAGGAAGGGGAAGGGGACGTGGTAGAGGAGGATCCAGGCCTGAAAAATCTAGATCTGCTACTCCTTCTGCACCACCAGTGACTGCTCCGGCTCCACCACTGCCTCCACTAGTGAATGCACTAGATCCACCACTACTTCCACCAGTGACTGCACCAGCTCCACCACTGCCTCCACTAGTGACTGCACCAGCTCCACCATTACCTCCACCAGACCCAACAACTTTCACAGCTCCACCAGTGCCTCTTCCAGCAGATCCACCACAACCTGCACCAGCTCCAACAAGGTCCACAGCTCCACCACTGCCTAAGACAAAAATTTTTGGTGTGCGGCGCAGTGGGAGACTTAAGATAGGTGTGAGGAAGGCAAAATCTGGACCAACTGAAACCGTAGACCTCACAGAAGATTAGTTTTTTTAAGTAATTAGGACTTGGTGGTATTAGTTTTTTTGCTGTGACTGTGAACTTTATTGTATCCTATGTCCATGTACTGTCAGTGGATTATGAACCACTTTTGTTTTGTTTTGTTGCTTTTGTTATATTGGGCATGTGGCTAGCTGTTTTGGAGGGACCACATTGACTATTAATTAATATGAATGTTAACTACTTTACTCTATATTATGTCTACTAGAGCTTTCTGCTATGGGACCAAATGAATGCAAATAATTTTTCAGATTCACTTGTCATTGATAAAAAATAGATGATTACATTCAACACTAAACACTATTCAAATGCACTGCAAGCACAGTTTTTCTCCTATCTCATCAAACTTAGTTAAACCAATACACTGCAAATATTACAACCAATACACTGCAGATACACTTTTCCTCCTATCTCATCAAACTTAGTTAAACCAATACACTGCAAATATTACAACCAATACACTGCAGATACACTTTTCCTCCTATCTCATCAAACTTAGTTAAACCAATACACTGCAAATATTACAACCAACACACAACTCAATATCATCTTCTGCAATTGTTTCTGCTTCTTCATGTCACTCTCTACTCTGCCATTTTGTTGTTGTAGCAATGTAAAATCAGAACGCAATCTTCCTAGACTTGCTTCCATGCGTCCTATCTCTATATGTAATCTATCTATCTTTCTTTCTTGTGCCTTTAGTAGTGCAGCATTCATAGATTCATCCAACCTTATAAAATCTCCACCATGCTTTGAGCATCCCTCCGTTTGAGATCTGTGTTGGGTGCATTGAGATTGAGCCCCAGCCATGTCTTCTTCATCAATCCATTCAAAAAACTTGCATCTTCTAGTGGGACAGGATATAAATCTTCTATTTGGGTTCATCACAGTACTGGAGGTTCGGAGTTTCAGCAGATCTCCACAAAAGCAGTGAGTCCTTCTCCCCTTTCCCATCACCTCTTCCTCTCTATCAATCCACTAAAAAAAATTACACTTTGGTAATTTACAACAAGCAACAAATCTCCTACCTGGGCTGTTCATTGACGACGACGAGAG
The DNA here is from genome assembly GCF_000817695.3 of Arachis duranensis. NCBI lineage: Eukaryota > Viridiplantae > Streptophyta > Magnoliopsida > Fabales > Fabaceae > Arachis > Arachis duranensis. Next base: position 107,823,416 of record NC_029775.3, read on the forward strand.
CACCACCATCTCTTCCCCACAGAAGCATCGATATCTTCTCTTGTTCATACTCCTAGATGTTGAGCTTCCTTCGGACAACTGGGTTGACTCCATCACAGCTCGAAGAAACCCTTCTTCACCCCTAACAAAGGGATACAGATACTGGAGGAACGCTGTGAGAGATCGTCATCTTCTCTTTCACTCTGACTCTTAAGAACATTATGAGAGATAAGGACATTCTGGTAAAATAACAACATTTAACGTCTCTATTCACGCTAAACGTTAGTGGGGACCCAATTATAAATTTTAATTTACTTTAGGGACCTAATTACAAATTTTTAAACTGTAGGGACCAATTTGCAATTTCACTGAAAGTGTAGGGACTAACTGTGTAATTTAACCTTTTATTTATATTACCAAAGAGTATAATAAAAAAATAACAGAAATTTTAAGAAGCCAATATTTTTTAGTAATTTTGATTATTATTTGACAAGTATAAACATTAAGTTGTCTTTAATTATAAATTTTATTAATTTATGTGTGTAAATTGTATTGATTTATGTGTGTAAATTCTTGGTAAATATAAATATAAATTATATATTTTTATTTGTAAATACTTGTAAATATAAGTACAAATTATTGCTAGTCAAATATGGGCCCAAAATAATAATATTTACTGGTCATGTAGTATTATTCAAAAAATAAAGATTTAATTAATTTATGCGTTTAGGACACATGATAAAATTATAATTAAAAAAGGTTTTATTTTTTCGAACACGATTTTCAAATTTGCGAATCCAAAGCCATACAACTTTGAATTCCTTTTTTGCAGATATATATGCAATGCATTGTTTCAAGTTGGTTTCTCTGAATGTACCCCGTTGGTTCATGTTCTGCTCAAAATTAACATAATGTTATTGTTAATTATTATACTCTCCTTATACTTTTGAAATAATAAAACAATATAAACAGATACCAATATTCTTAGCCCATGATGAATCATGTTTATAACACTACTCATAATAATGCATAGAAGGGGACCAAAACTAAAAAGAACCAAAAAGTTTAATTTCACCTTTCAAATTGCAATTGTATCTTAGTTTAGAATTAGAAAAAAACAATTTAATCTTTTCATAGGCCTATAACATTCAAAAGTTTTTTTCTCTTTAAAAAAATTATATTCTATAAAAGAAGTGCTCAATATATACAGCATAAAGTTAGAAGATCAAGAACCATAAAATTAGAAGAGCAAATCATCAATTATATCAACTCCACAAAATTATTTCTGCCATTCCTATCAGCAACAACCAATAATAAAGTCATACTACTTTTAACAACTTCTTTAAGATTGTTTAATTACTTCGTCTATTTTTCCTCTTCTACATATTTTCTATAAAAAAAAAAAATATTATTTCTGCTATCAATCTACTCAACTCGTCACTAAAGTTGATCGACCAATAAGACCAAACCTAGGGAACAATTCAACTTGGGGTGGAACCAAGTCCTTACCTTCCAAACACTTCTAGTAAAAGTATAAATCATCACAATATCCTTCCATAATCTCTCTGCTGCTTGCAACACCTTCACAGAAGATTTTGACTTTGTAATATATGTAATCATTTTGGGTAATATAAAGTATATTTTCTGTTTTTTAAATTTTTCAAAAATTTTAAAATAATTAATTTTAATTAATAAGATATGTAATATTTTTTAACTAAATACGCTATAAATTATTGGTATTTTATAATTTTATAATGTACTATTAATATTGTTAAGTTTTTTTTGTGTATTTGTCATATTAAAAATAAAATTTTGAAGAAGAATTTATAATTTTATATATATTGATAAATCTTTTGAAAAACCAATTCAAATAACTATATGTTAATTGTTATGAAGTATTGGCACTTTGCTGAGTTATCATGTTGGTATATCAAATATATTTTGGACTCGACACTCTTCGACATTTATTCAATACGCGTGTTTGCTGTGTCCACTTATGTCTTATCAAAAAATAAAAAATTTTTTTTCGGACACACTTCAATACATCTAAATACCATCATCTGTCAGCATGTCCAACTTTATTATTAACATGTATTTTTGAAATAAATTTTAAAATAGTATATATTATTATTTATTAGAACAAAATATTTTAAATATTTTATATAATTAAAATAAGACATTAAAAATAATTAAAAATTAATTTTTATTTTAATATAAATAAAATATCAAAATATCATTAGAATTTATCTAAAAAATATTTTATATATATGCATATCTCAATATTTTAACAAAATTTTAAATTTATATGTCAGCATGTCTCATATCGTGTTGTATTTTATGTTTTTATCAGTATCCATACATCATAAATTAATTATTTTTAGGAAATAAAAAATTTATCTAAAAACTCCTCCACATTGAAATTTATGGATCCATTCTATTGTATGTATTAGGAAAAACTTTTTTTAATGGAAATGATAATAATTTCGTTTGACATTAATAATGGGGTGGTTGACAAAATTAATTAGGTAAGACGGTAGATTAAAAGTTATTTGACAAATAGACATAAGTATAGATATTTTGTTGAATTGTTATGTTTATGTGTTGGATATATTTTAAATACGATAATTATTGATATTTATTTGATATATGTGTCTGCTGTGTTTAATCGTATCTTGATAAAAAATAAAAAAATTTACTCCAAACACACTTAGATATATCTAAATACAATTACGTATTAGCTTTATATTATATATATATATGTTTCTGTATTTTATAAAATTTTAAAATTTGTATGTCAACCTATTTCATATTATATCGTATTTTGTATTGTATCGCGTGTTTGTGTCCATAGCAAATTAAATGAATGATTGTGTGCTGTACAGTCTGACCCCTTCTAGAGCAATATCCTCCTCTTATTCGGTTCAAATGTAATTAATTTTAATCGATTATAATAAATATGGCACCAAAAGTATATGACTTATTCTTATTATAAATAGATAGACATCCACAGGTTATTTCATACTTTCAAGCACCTAAGAAGATGAAGGCCTTTACCTGTGTTTTGGTCATTCTACTTGTTTTTTCCATAGGTATTGATATATGTTAGTTATCTAATAGACCATGTTTAATTTTTCTTTAAAAAATTACATTTTAATACTTTATATTGTTAAAAATAGTTAAAAAATAAATTATGTTTCTTTCTTTTCAAAAAATAAAAACTCTTTCTTTCAAAATATAATATTTTATAAAATCTTGACAAATATATGAAAATTGATTTCCTTTTAGACAAAAAAAATTGCTAGAAAAAGTTAAAAGAAGTGAGGCTGTGTTTATTTATGATTTTCAGAAAAATAATTTTACAATTTAATTCTTTATATGAGTTGAAATTATTTAAATTTTGATTTTAATAAGAATCTACTCCCGTTACTTTCCCCAAACCAAAAAAAAAACGACTTTTATTTAAATTCTGATTAATTTATAAAATCTATATAAAAATAGGGTGCACAAAAGTGATTTTCTTTGGCACAAATCTGTTTTTTTTTTAATAAAAAAAAACTGAAAAAAAAACACATTATAAGTTTCTATTTGTTTATGTTAATTTAGATTGTACATCCAACTATCCGGTAGTAATTATTTTGTGTTTGATGGTATACGTAGGAAATGAAAGGCTAATGAAAGTAACAGAGGCAGCCTCAAACCATTGTACACAGACACTCGCAGATGCGAAATGTGTAGCGAGTCGGTGCGATGATTCATGCAAAAAACGTTATGGAAATCTAGCAAGTGGATTTTGCACTCGCGACAAATGTATTTGTATACACTCACTTCCATGTCAGGATTTATAGTCCTATGTTTGCAACATTTCCCTTACAACACATGTTTGAATAAGGGAAAATGAAAAGCTTAATAATAAATGATGTTTCTATGAATATCAATTTTATTTACTTTTCTTTCTTTTTTTTTTCTCGTTCTTAGTTACTTTTACCTTTATAAGGTTAAAGAGTGTTATGAGTAATTTTCTTTGTTAAGACTTCGTTATTATTTGGTATCACATGACCGATTGGATAAGAAGAAATCTATTTAAGGATAATGTGATAGACAAATTATCTAACATTTCTTGTCGTGGCTAGTATCGTTCAGAGTCGGTCAGCGTCTTCCAAGGTAGACCGACAGAGGGCTAATATACCGATTTCTATAAAACAAAAATTTAATTTTGATGCACCGTTGATATAAAATAATTGTGATGTTATATTAATAAAAATAATTATTTTATATATTAATTGTATAAATAATTATTTATAAAAATATATAATTAAATAATTATATAAAATATTTTATATACCAAATATATTAAAATTAGAAAAAAAATATAATTATTTAAAAATATAAACAAAAATGTTCATTCTTAAGTTATAGGATTTATCATTATGATAAAATATTAAAGGTAAATCACAAAAAATATATTTAAATTATTTTAGTGTTGACAAAAATTTCTCTAAATTTTATTATTGATAAAAGTGTTCTCAAATAATTTAAAAGCATGTCAAAAATATTCATCTGCGATTGAAGACCTATTCTATTAATAGAAAAATGTAACATAGCTCATTTGTTAATGTCAAAGTTTTACTTATTAAATAGAAATCTTTGTTTACCACATCACTATTTTTCTAGAACATCTTAATTCACGAGTGTGTATTTTTATCACCTTTTTAAATAATTCGATAGTATTATTGTGGATAATAAAATTTAGAGATATTTTTGTATAATTCGGGTGCAATGGAATCAGGAACAATGTAATATAACGAAAAAGAGGATATAATGACTATTCTACAAGCACAAAATAAAACAATTGTATATAAAAGATGACACGCTATGCAGAATAAAAAAGCAAGGAGGAGTAGGCCAAAAAATAAGAAAAATTATTCAAAAAGAATTTAAATAATTTTTAGTTCTTATAATGTTAGAAGATTGAGAGGTGTTGAAAAGTTGAATATAGTAAAAAGTTTCAACCAAAAAATAGATTAAATATATTAGGACTAATAGAGATAAAGAAAGAGGTAAAAATTAAATTTGACATAGCAAGTATTTGTAGGGAGGCGAGATACGTAGGTTGAGAGTTTATGGTATCAAAAAGTGTTTCTGGAAATTTATTGCTAATGTGAGATGCAACATTGTTCAAGATGAATAGTTGTTATAAATTAGTGAGATGATTATGTATTAAAAGTTTGTTGACAAAAACATATTTAGATGTGCATATTACTTCGTGTATGGTGCTTATGTGAGGAATAAGAAGCTTATTATGTGAGATGAGCTAAGCTATATCTTTGGGTTGTGTCAGGTTCCATTTTGCTATATAGGAGATTTTAATGATATTGTATAGGTAGAGAAAAAGAACGGAGCAACCAATTTACCAGTCACAGTTAAATATTATAATTAATAGGTATAAGATATGGAACTAGTAGACTTGCTGCTGAATGATTGCAAATATATGTGGTGCAAGGTCCATTCATATAGCCGAATTGACAGAGTAATGCAATGGGTAGCATAGAAAGGTTAGAGGGATTTCCAAAGATGCGTTTAAAAGGAAGGCCAAAAGAATTGTCTGATCACTATCTGTTTGTAATAAAGCATGCAAGATTACGTGGGGGTCCAAGTGTAACATCCTACCATACAGAACTTTACACCTAAGATGTAAAACAGAGGTGGCAAGGCTCTACGACCTCTATAAATAAAATATAAATACGTATAATAGTCAAAGGAAGGTAGTATACTAGGAGCCTTAAAGAATATGTAAAACAAATCTCAAAATTTTAAAAGCGCAACTCTGATAAAAAACGTAACTTGCATAAGAAGAAACTACGGTTCTTAAACATAAATATATTAAAGGTAAGAGTAGAGGATCAAGATACAAAATACCAAGCTCCAAACTCAGCCTACGAAGTTAAGGCTGGACAGAATATATAAAACAAAATAAAAGTATAATCCCAAAAAGCCCACTTCGCTGCGGAGAACTCCAGACGCCTAGCGAGGTGCCTCTCGACCTGTATCTGAAAAACACAACATTGTATGGAATAAGAATCGGGGGTTCTCAGCATGGTAAAGATGCAACGCACATAAGATATAAGGTCTTGGGAATGTCAGAGGTCATCCTAGAATGCCGACACGAACTAAAGCAGAAACTATAAAGTATGGTGGTTTTCTAAGGTTATCTAAACTTAACCAATTCCTTAAATCTAACTAAAACGTAGCTAGAGCCCTAACTCTCTCTATCTTTCTTCCGTTCCTCCATCTCCGGTGAAGTTGCAAAGACAAACAAGCAGACAATGGCAAACACAAGTAGGAGACAAGTAATACAGATAGCAAATACAACAAATAGCATATTATGATCACTTAGGCAATCTCAATTAATGCACAAGCAAGCAATTCAAACAATATGCATATCATGCATGCCTGTTCTATAGCTGATGAGTCTCATCTGTCGGTTATCAACCCAACCCGATAAGTTTGGCTGCTAAACCCTGGACTGTCCTCCGTCGCGCATCCCCATGAGTCTATGCATAGCTTTTTCACACATATATATATATATATATCAAATTGCTCAATGGGGGTACCACTCCCGGGAATTTATACATGCCCGATCACCTTTATGACGTAGGATCAATAGAGTATCGAGTCTCAACCTGGAGCACGTGGTGGCAAGCCACGGTACTTTACCTAGGGAAACTCATATCTCAGATAATCATTTCATATTCATTCATAAACATTTCAAAATAATTAATTATGGCCATATCATCACTTATACATCATATAATTGCACTTTTTTACATACTCATCATAACTCGGAGCAAGTGGGGCGAAACCACAACCCTTGCGTCTACCCATGAGGTATGTTCTCATATGCCCAAGAGGAACAAAGGAGTGGATTCTAACCTCCCACCATCTCGCTGGGGGAGATTTTACAATACCAGGAGGAACAAGGAAGGGGATCTTCATATTGATAATGATTCTCATACATACATACATACATACATATATATATATACATATACATATACATATACATATGCACCCTTCCTTCTCATACCTAAATCATCACTTCACAAACTTTCTTTCTCTCCAAGTTACCACTTATTCCTAACTTCATCTCATTACTAGGTTTACTAACAAAATCTAGGGTCAAAAGAATGAAAATAGAGGTTTAGAGGTCCCAAAATCAAGCTTTAAAACACAAAAACTCATTTGCTAAAAACAGGGGTCACGCGTACGCGTGGGAGTGCATTTACTGAAAGATCACGCGTATGCGTGGGCATACAATTTTCTATGCTCGCGTACGCGAGATACCCAACTTGAATAGGTTGGTCGCGTCACGTACAATGTTCACGTACGCAAGTTATGCAGAACTGCAAAAATGCATAATGTGGCAGAATTTTCAACTTTGCACTCCAAATTTTCGACGCGCATAACTTTTTCGTTTTAAAATATTTTTCATCCGTTTTTCAAACGGAATAAACTTCACGGACCCAATTTTCATTTAAAACAAGTTTAAAATAATTTGAGGGTCAGAAAGCCAAGTTATGACTCGCCGAAATTTGGCTAAAAATCAGTGTTTCACAGAAACCTCAAAACTTAATTTTCATTAAAACCAAACTTAATTCCCACCTCCTATACATGTATCCAGCACAACTGTAACACCCTCACTACCAGAATGTCACGCTTCCGGCTGCGCTACTCTGATAGTAAAAAGTATTACGACTACTTTATATACTAGATATTAAAATACGAGCCTGTGACTCGACATCGTATCGCTGATTTCTTTGAAAACCGAAAATAAATACTTTATCTAAAAAAAACAAACACATAGATTCATATACAAGATTTCTCACCTAATAGCTTATAAAATAATATACACATAAACCACAAAACTCCTATCCCTCTTACAAAACTCGTAATAACAAAGACGAGGGAAGAAAATAATCTAATTAATATAGCGACATATAAACCAAACGCAGTATAACTCTTCATAATGCTTCATCCGGTTCCTGAAAAGGTAAAGCTGTAGGGGGTGAGAACCTAACCACACGGTCTCACCATGAAATTTCAAAGTTGTCATAAGAAGATATTTAATAAGAAAACTGTTTTCAAGCTCAGTGATTATCATTGCCTTATGAGTCTTTTAAAAAACTAATAGGTAATTGTTCAAAACCTTTTCGAAGAAACAATGTTTATTCTTTCAGAAATTCGAAACCTTTCCTTTCTTATAAGAAAATCTCAATCAGAAACCAACCACGCAATCAAACAACACAATCATTAATTCAGTACCAAAGTTCATTCTCAAATGTAGCACGCCAGGACAAACAAAGGCAAGACAGACAAGGAAGGTACAAGTAGGTAGCAATTACAGCAAATAGTTCAAGTAGCAGTTAAGAACAGTTTAGCAATTAGGCAAACCAAAACAAGTTCAAACCCAAGCAAAGCATACAAATGCATATGATGCATGCCTGTTCTATGGCTGATGAGGCTCATCTGGCGATTATCCAGCCAACCCGACAAGTCTGAATCGTCCTTAGACTGTCCGTCGATGTGCATCCCCAAGAGTCTATGCATAGCTTTTTCTCAAATAATCAATATTGCTCAATGGGAGTACCATTCCCAGGAATTTATGTAGTGCCGGGTCACACTTACGTCATAGGGTCAACAGAGTATCGAGTTTTCAACCTGGTACACGTGGTGGCAAGCCATGGTACTTTATCTAGGAAACCTCGTATCTCAGATAATTCAAATTCATAAGCCAAATGAATAATTCAAAAATCATATTTCAACATTCTCAATCCATATCTCAACATTCTCATCATTCTCAACATCATCATCATTCATCAATCGAAATCTTATTTCCAAATTCATTCAAAAACCATTTTTCAAAGAAAATTCTCAATCATCTTTCTTTCCATTCCATTCACTAACAACTCCCAATCCAAAACATAACTCTTCCTTTGATAAATGAGGTAATTTTAAATCATATAATACTTAAAACCTTTTAAAATAACTACTTCCAATGAAACTTTTGATTTTTATAAAATTTCGGCAGCATCTCCTCTAAAACTTGTATTCTGCCACCCTTTTTGAGTCCCATCCAAACATTTCTCAAACCTTTTTCTCAACAATTTCCAAATCTCATTCATTTTTTCCAAAATTCAACTAGTTCCAATATCAAATTATTTTCAAATCAGACCAATTCCAATAATAAAACTCTTTTTAAAATCAAACCAGCTCAAGTATTAAATCATTTATAAAATCAGACCGACTCAAAATTAAACCCCTTTAACTCCAAACCAAGGAAACCACTTTTCATAATAATCAAGTAAATAACTTTTCAAACCCATTTCTTATCAACAACCGTATATCACTCAAGCAATCAAACAACCACATCTACAAGACAAACATAATCATAGAAATATATTTTTTTGCATCAATATCTATTTATAACAACTCTGTAATGTAAAATAAATTTTAAGAAAAACCCCTACCTCAATTATTCGCAATCCGCATAATTAAACACGTTGAATCCCTTTTTCCCCCGGCTCATCACAGCGGCAACCACAATCGCAGTTCCAAACCACTTTTGCAGCAACTATAGTTACTCTAATCGCAATAAGAAATAACCGAAACTCAATCAAATAGCAAATAACATTGCAAAATTCTCAATAAACTATAATGAATCGCTAATAGCGAAAGTTCCAAAACAAGAAAAACTCACCGAATCAAGAGGAAAATAAAAGTTGGAGCTGTTGCAAATCCAATGGCCCTCACCGGCAAGAACGGGACCTGACAAAAATAATGGAAAGTGAAGGTGATGCAGAATAGCTATGGTGGTTAATCCAATCAGCACCGAGGGCGGCGTTTGTAATTCCAGCAACAATGACCATGGTTACAGTGAAATAGAGAATTCAAACTCAATGGAATCGAAAACAGAAATGAATTCAATGGAACTTGAAATAGAGACCGCTTACGATGAAAGAACGAAGCAACAACAATAGGAGAGGCAGCCCCTTTCTCTCCAGTCCGTGATTCCGGCAACCAAAGGCACGGCGGTCATTCCCCAGTGACAATCAACGATGGTGGCTGAAGCTTCTTCGACAGTGACTAAAACCAACACGCAGAGACAATAAGGTTTTCAGAATCTCAAACGAAGGTAAACCAAACTCAAAAACCCTTACCGATGGTGAATTT
>NC_029775.3:107833658-107841643 GCF_000817695.3 Arachis duranensis
GCGCGGGCTGGAGGTGACAGCGCGAACAGCGGCAACGGGACTGAAAGCTTCTGCGACGCAACGGCAGCAGCCCAGTCACGGCGTCATCCCTTCCTTTTCTCCCCGTCGCTCCCCTTCCCCTCCTCTTGTGCATGGCGACAACACGGCTGCGACGACAAAGATGGCACTGAGCGTGGCGCGGCAGCGAGCGGGACACGGTCCTGAGCAGCACGGCAGTAGTGTGGTGGTGGCTCCTCTCCGACGCTCTCTTCCTTCCTCTCTGATTTTCCCCTTCCCCATCTCCCTTTGTCTTTTCTTCGTTTCTTTCTTTCTTTCTTTTTCTGAAGGGATGGAGCTGAGCTTGAGTTAGGGAGTGGCGGTGGTTAGGTTAGATGAGTGACGGTGGTTAGGTTAAATTAGGGGGGATATAGTTTAATTTGATTAAAATTAGGGTTTTATTTAAAAATTTAGTGTTAGGATAAAATTCACATGAGTAATATAACAATTTTATAAAATTAAGAGTAATAGGATAATTGAAAACCTGTTTTAATCCAACACTAATATTTATTAAAAATATTATTTAATTATCAATTTACAAATTATTATCAAATAAATAATTCTAATTCGATAACTATAGATAATATAATTAATTTTCTTTATTCATAAAAATTAAAGTATTAATTTCTAGAATGACAATTATTTAAATCAAATCATATAGATTCTTATTATTTTACGATTTCTAAACTTTATAATTTATATATGAAAATTACCCAATAATTGTAAAATTAGATAAAATTTTTAATTTAATTATCAAAAATTGATTTAGTTAGCTTTAATAAAATAATCTCCGAAATTAGAATCTTTAATAAATAAATAAATTGAAATTAGTTCACAATAATATTTTTTGAAAATTCTGAGTCTTACAACAACAACATACCACTTTAAAATGCCAAAACCTCCACATCCTAGCTTAATCAATTTTACTCTTATATGCACAATCCCATATACAAATTACTTAACTAAACAGCAAAATCATCATCCTTCATCACATATACATGTTCGTTTCTTAATATCTTTCCAATTATCACCAATTCACCATATAACATTATATTCCATCACCAGCATCAGTTATAAAGCAAAAAATCAACCAAAACTTAACAATCATTATCAAGGTACTAAACATTTAACGCATTCAAACATTCACACCTAGCCTATGGTCGTCTAGTCTAAATTTTTATAAAATCTTATATATTAAATATGAGAAACCTAAACCATACCTTGGCCGATTTCCACGTATAACCCGAGACACCACCAAGATACTAAACACAGTCCCAAAGGTCCAAAATCTCCAAGGCAGTGACTCCCAAACTCCACCAAGCCTCCAATATATTAAATATATATATATAGAGAGAGAGAGAGAGAGAGAGAGAGAGATATATCCAAAACTTAATACCCAAATGATAAAAACCAATGAGTTAGCTAGAGTTCTAGGATTCTCACCTTAGTCAAGCACCAATAAAGCAAGATTAAGAATTTATCTCAAACTAATTCGAACCTAAACACTGAAATTTAATAATTTTCAATACCTTTGTTCATAAATTTTAAAACTAAACGTGAAGAAATTGAGGAAGAAAACGTGGTTTTCTTACCTCACAATGTTTTGAACTTTGTAGAGCTCAACGCCGCGATCGTGTAGCCGCAAACGATACGACGATCGGAGCTCCGAATCAAAAGTTATGGAGAATTGAATTAGAACCAAGTGTTTTGTGAATTTTGTTATCTTCTTCCCCCTTGGCTGAGCATTCTGCGTTCTTTTCATGCAAGGGAAGAAGGATGGGCTGAAGTTCATTTTATTTAATGAGTCAGTTGGGCCCACAGGCCCAGTTTGGGTTCGGATCGACCGATTCAGTCCGTTTAGCCCAATCTGGCCGAATTCTTTGAAATTAATGTTAAAATTCTTGTTTTAATTAGCTCTATTCTATTAAACTATGAAATTCACATTTTTAATTTTTTTATTAAAAATTAATTTATTGATTAATTATTCGTTAATTTCACGGGATTTACACCAAGACCTTTTCATAAGCTTGGATTCATGGTTCACTTTCCTAAAGATGTTGAAGGAGGAATAGAAGCGATTAGGGGATATGCCTTTCACTGATTAGTTAAAGGAGTTGATGATTCTGTTAGGAAGATGGCATAAGAAGGGGGTGTGATGCTAAGTCAGTCAAAATATGCAACTGGCCTTCTCGAAAAGACTAGAATGCACCAATCGAGCTCGATGCCCACTCTGATAGTCTCCTCTTTCAAGTTGTCTTACTCAAGCTCTATAGCGTTTGAAGACCCTAAGCATTATCGATTTGTGGTCGGTGTTCTCCAATACCTGACTATTACCTACCCTGACCTTGATATTCTGTGAATAGAGTTTTCCAATTCATGTACGCCCCTACCCTCCAACATTGGAAGGCAGTGGAGTGCATCCTCCGCTATGTTAAAAGAACAGATTAATCATGGATTGACTTTTAACAAATGCTCCAATTTTAGAATCATTGCTTTTGCTAATGCAGATTGGGCGGCAGATGTTGATAACCAACATTTGATTAGTGGGTTGTGTTTTCCTCGGTTGCAACCTTGTGGCGTGGAAGTGTGCGAAGCAGAGCAAGGTTAGTTGTTCAACGATGGAGGCAGAATACCGTGCTTTGGTGGCGGTGCAGACTGAATTAATTGCTATCCAGCAGCTTTTGGCAGAGCTTTAGGTGCCTCAACCTGTCCCGCCAATGATGTAGTCCAACAACTAAAGCGCCTACATGTTGTCGACAAATCTGGTTCTTCATTCTCGCTGCAAACACATGGTATCGACCTTCATTTTCTGTGAAAGAGGGTCAATCAAAAACAAATCTTTTTTGTCCATATTCTACCATCGGAGCAGGTTGCTGATACCTTCACAAAGTTCCTGTCCATGTCTCTTTTCAAGAAGTTTACGTGCAAATTGAGAGTGAGTGAGAACCCTCACCTCAGTTTGAGGGAGGGTATTGAGGAATAATATGTGTGGGCTTGGTATGGGTCTGATGTTAGTGCTATTGTTCTTGGTCCAAAGACCACTCTTGCTATCCATAGTTCGTTGTGCATACAGAGGTGTAGAAGATCTATGAATGTAAGTCATAATTTGAATAGGGATGGCAAAACTCCACGAGACGCAGGGATCCCTGCGGGGACTGCCCCGAATGGGATCCGACTGTGGAAAATTTTTCCTGCGGGGATAGGGACGGGGATAAAATTCCCACGAGGCAGGTGCGGGAACCCTAGCGCACACACACACAACTCCTAATCTTCATTTACATAACTCTTCTTCAATTCAGAGATCCCTAACGCTGTCCATACTCCATCCAACTTCTCTGCAGCCACCCCCTCGCCACTCTCCCTTCTCACCGTGCCATCACCCTCACCGCGTTGTGCTTTCTATTTGCGGCATTCTTTTTCGTAACTCTGCCGTTGTGTACACACACACACACACACACATAAACCCAAAACTCCTAATCTTCATTTACATAACCCTTCTTCAATTCAGAGATCCCTAACGCTGTCCATACTCCATCCAACCTCTCTGCAGCCACCCCCTCGCCATTCTCCCTTCTCACCGTGCCATCACCCTTACCGCGTCGTGCTTTCTATTTGCGGCGTTCCTTTTCGAAACTCTACCGCCGTGTCCATTCTCCTCTCTGTTGCTGCGTCTCCCACCTCGTCCACTGCTTTGCCCTTTGGCTCGTCGTTGCATCCCCCACTGCGTCATTTCGAAAGAAGTCACCATCGTGTCATTTAGACTTTTTGTATAAAATCTTGGTGTTTTTGTATATGATGGATATTTGCAGCTCTAATCATATGAAAATTAATAATTAGTTAGAACTATCAGATAGATGGGGAATGGGGTCCCTGTGGAGAATGGGATCCCGTGAGGAATGGGGTCCCGGGGAGAATGGAGATGGGGAGCAATATTCTTCTACGGCGGAGATTGAGGACGGAGATGGGGAGCAAATTTGAGGGCGGAGATGGGAAGCAGGGAGGCATCCCCCGCCCCTGTCCTGCCCCATTGACATCCCTAAATTTAATTGTGTTGTAGAGTTGAGTAATTCAATCCATGGTTCTAGACTTCCAATGTGGTAAATTCAATTACAATCTACAATAGTAAGAATAAGAACACAAAAAAAAATTAAAAAATTTTGAATTTAAATGATAAGGTACTATTTTTTTTGTGAAAACTAATTTTAATTAAGAATAAACTACTAAAAATACTTCTAAGTTATTAAATATTTGATAAGAATTTTTTAGTTTCTAACGATACAAGTATTTTTAAAATATTTTAAAATATGATAAAAATAACCAAAGATTATTTTTTTTAATAAACGAGAAATGACTTTTGTATTTCGCAAAGTATTTTATTCGAAATTTTGTATATATATTTAAATAATTATTTAAAAAATAAATGCAAACAACTAAACCAAAATTTGATCTTTGAATTATTTTTATTTTTTAAAATATTTTTTATTATCGATAAAAATATCTAAAAAAATATTCACTTAACTTAAAATTACTAAATTTAAAAAAATATTATTTTTAATTTTTAATAATTATCGTTATAAAAAATTATATTAAAATTTAATCGCTATGTTTTTTTGACAATATATATTTAAAAATGAGATATTTTTATCGTATTTTAAAATATTTTAAAAGTACTTTAACCGTTAAGAAATTTAGAGTCTTTTGTCTGTAATTTGTGGCATTTTTGGTCTTTTGCACTAATATTTATTAGTCAAAACTGAAGAAAAAGATTAACCATTTATGTAAGATAGTATTAATAGTAGAAAGAGAAAAGAAAAGTTATTCCCACCATTTCATATTATGACATTAACGCTATAATATTTTTTGTCTAATAATTAAGATAACATTTAATTATCTGAAGTAACAATAAATTGACCTACAAATATAGATATTTTACTGAGTTGTTATCGTATCTACATATTAAATATATTTTGGACACGATATTCATCAACACTCATCACACATATATTTACTGTATCCAATCGTATCTTAATAAAAAATAAAAAAATCTTTTTTAAATACGTTTGAACATACTTAAATACCATTATGTATCAGCGTGTCCAATCTTATTCTTAATATATATTCTTAATATCAATAAAAATTAAAATATTATTACAATTTATTTTTAAAAAAATACTTTATATTTTATATATATAAATATTTCGTATTTTATAAAATTTTAAAATTTGCGTATCAATATATTTCGTATTGTATCTTGTATTTATGTCAGTATTCGTATAGAAGATTAGAAATTGGCAAAGGCAACATCTTTAGTAGGTTGCCTTTGAACAGGATAAAGGCAACAAAATTTTTGTAACCCATGAAAATAGACGTCTTTAATTAATATCTAAAAAAGTATTTATAAAATATTGTAATATCAAAAATTATAGAAAAATTTTTAAATTAAAAATCAATATTTTATAAGAATGTCCAAAAAAATTTTAACACACAATATTTATAAAAAAAATTTAAAATCATTCATAACTAAAAATTTTAGAGAAAAATTTTTGATAATATTCTTATCCAATTTATTTCTTTACTTCCAAATAATTAAAAGAAAAACTTCTCAAAAGATCAAAAGAATTTATCTCTTTTTTTTGTTACAAATTAAATATTGTTTTCTAATTTTAAGAAGCCATTCGTTGATTTTTCCTATTATGCCCTTTATTGTTAAATACTAAATAGAAATAGAAAGTTAGAAGTTTAAATAATTAAGGTAGAGATAAAATAATACTAAAAATATTTTTGTATTTTTTTATTGCTTATATTTTCAACAAAACTTAATGATTATTTTAATATTTAATTTGTACACAACTAAAAAAAGACACTTAATATGAAATTGAGGGAGTATAAAATTATAAACTTGTCCAGCATTATATATTTAAAGGAATAAAAGTATAGGTAGATTAATTAATAAAATAGACGAAATTCTAATTTTTGCCCTAAAAGATCAACTTCGATTAAAAAAATATATTATTGTCCAAAATAGTTATAACTAGAAAAAAAAATAAAAATGATAAAAGACAATAACTCTAGAACATACACTCACAAGTTTTAAGTGAAACACTTTATATATAATATTTATTAAGATATAAAAGATAATTAACTTCATTATTATTATTAAAAAGATGTGATAGAAAAAATTTTAATTATGGATAAATTTTATCATTATTAATCCTTAGGTTTTAATATATATCATCATTAATAATATATAGTATTTTTCACAAATAACATTGAAAAAAATGTATGAAAACTGATACTAGAATACGTCACATTGGTATACAACTTAATATTAAAATGTTATATATTTTAGAATAATATGATGATATAATGTTTGCTGATACAATACTCTGGTTAAAAATAATTGTCCTAGTTGGATTATTTGGTTTTTTTGCAATTATCAAATGATAAAAATTTTAATATTATTAAGCATTTTTCTTATCATATTCCTATTATTAAAGGGAGAAGAAAAGAGTAAGAAGAAAAATCTGGTTAACAAGTGCTATATATAAATACTACGCTCTTTTAAAAAGTTTGAATAGAAAATGTAAATTAATTGTAATTTTTTTATTAATCGTATAATAACTTTTTGAATTTAGTTATTTTATATTCTAAAGATATATTTTGAGAGTATAATAATAAAAAATTTTAAAATTTTTAATATATTTAATATATTAAAAATATAAATTTTTTTATAATTTTAATAAATTATTTTTATAATATTTTTAAATGTGTCTTTAGAATACGTATTAACACGACGTTAATTTTTTTTTTGAAAGGAATAATTATTTGGTTTGACCTTAATATATAACGGAGTTCTTAGACAAAAATACAAAATTGATTAGCTAAGACTATAAGTCAAATTAAAAATTAATGATTGCGTGCTCTGACCCCTTTCAGAGTAATAATATTAATATCCTCCTCTTATTCGGTTCAAATGTAATTAATTTTAGAGAAGATGAACATCTTTTTAACTTTTTTATTAAAATATTAAGACAGAAATTAAAAAATTAAAATTTAATATTAAATTTATTGGTCTAGAGATTGATACTAAAATTTTAGTATTTCAGTATTTTAGTACCTTAAAAAAATAAAAATACAGAAAAGATTGAAATTTTTAGGAGCAGAAACTAAAATTTTAATAATATTTTATATCTAAAATATCCCATTTCAATTAATTAATTCTAATTTTATTTAATTTTTTGTGTAAATTAAATTAAGATTTCATTCTTATTTCAATCTCTATCTCCCACTTTATATCAAACACAATACTGAGACTTATTTCAGTCTCTATCTCTCAGTTTCAGTCTCTCAGTCTCAGTCTCTCAATCTCTGTCTCTCTACCAAATACTACCAAAGAGACTTAAATGTTTTACGTTTTAAAAATAAATTAAGGGTCGTTATTGTATTTTTAATTATTGGAAGACTTATTTGTCTTCGAAATAAAAAGTCACGGACCTATTTATCGTTTTCTCTTCATTTTAAGTTTAATTATTCTGTTAGTCATTATAATTTTATTAAATTTATAATTAGAACAATTCTAATGGAATATATTTGGATATCACTTTTAACGTCAACAATAATTAAAATAATTTAAAATTAAAATTTATATTGGATATAATCTTTGAAATGAAACTGATATCAGATATTAGAGGTGGTAATGATAGGATAAAGTAAGATTTAGACTCAAACTTAACCTTATCTACAAGTTAATTTTTTAACTAAAACTCAACCCTACTTTATCTGCTCTCAACTCGTGGATATCCGATCTTATTCGCAAGTTATAAAAAAAATACAATATTCAATAATTTGATCAAATTTTAGGATTATTGTAATTTGGTATTTATATATCGCTAAAATAAAGTATTGGAGATTTTCTCTCTCTCTATATATATATATATATATTCAATTAG
>NC_029775.3:107841809-107858020 GCF_000817695.3 Arachis duranensis
TATAATACTTTTAGTTTTGTAATTAGGTATTTATTCGCGTAAAAAATATTAGCGTTAACTATATTTTCACAAATTGAAAGTATTCATAATTAAAAATTTAATTAGATTTTTGATCACATATAAAAAAATTTATTTATAAAATAAAAAATAATACAAAAATCTAACCAAAAATAAAAAATATAAACAGTTAATTATAAATTTAATAAAAATATAGAGACCAATAAAATTATTAAATTTTAATTTTAACCAATTATAGTAAATAATTAAATATGCCATCAAAGGAATATGATTTACTATATATATAGATAGACATGTACAAGTTGTTTCATACTTTAAAGTACCTCATAAGATGAAGGCCTTTACTAATATTCTAATCATTCTCCTTATTTTCTCCATTGGCATTGGTATGTTCAAATTATCTAATAGACCATGTTTAATTTTTCTTATCTTCTATGCGAGTGTTTTATGAAATAAGATTGTTTGTCTTTTATCTTTTATCTTTTACTTTTAAAAAAAGAATATTTTACATATTATTTATACTTATATATTGTATAATGAGAATATGAGGAGAGTTGGTAAAAACTTTTTTTTTCTAAAATATCCTTTGTTATATATAATTCATAAAAAATGTTTTTTTTTTCAAAATTTAAAATTAAGACCTTTTTCTAAACTTATTTTCATTTAAATTCTGATTAATTTATAAAATCTATATAAAAATAGGGTAAAAAGTGATTTTTTTCCCAACAAAAAAAGGTTTTTTGTAAAAAAAAAAAACTAAAAAAAAGAAAGCAAACACACATTTTAAGTTTCTATTTGTTTATTTTAGTTTAGATTGTAAATCCAAGTATCCAAGTAGTATTGTTTGATGTGTTTGACGTGTATACGTAGGGAATGAAAGGCTAATGAAAATAACAGAGGCAGCCTCAAAGCCTTGTACAGCGACACTTGACAGTGTAGTTATATGTGTATTTACTTGGCGGTGCATACAAGCTTGCAAAAGCCATTATGGAAGGCTAGCAAGTGGATCTTGCATTGGTGGCCTATGTGTTTGTCAGTATCCACCTCCATGTCACAATTTGTAGTCCATCTTTGCAATATTTTTTCCCTTTGAATAAATCTTCCAATGCAATAATGGAAAATGAAAAGGTTAATATATATAAATAGATCATGTTTTTATGAATGTCAATTTTATTTACTATCTTTCTTTTTTTTTTTTACCTCGTTCTTAGTTTCCTTTTGTCTTATAATGTTAAAGAATATTATGAGTAATTTTTGTTGTTAGAAAATAGAGTAGGTAAATATCAAATTGGTACTTAAAAAATTTTAATGCTGACAAAATGGTACCTAACTTGTTATTGACAAAATAGTTTTTAAAAAAATTTAAAATTTGACAAAATTATCCAACCGTAAAAGGATGACATCAAAGTGAATGAAAAACGCTGATGTAGTCCTCGGAAAAGAGTTTCGATGATGGTAGAGAGCCACCGTAATAATTTTTTATCTTCTTCTTTGCCATGACGGAAAGAGACGCAGCAGTGAGGTGCTGCCGTGAGAGAAAGAACACAACAATGTTGAAAAAAAAGAAACCGTGAATACGAGAACGTGACGAGATACTGTCATGGCGAAAGAGAACGCAACAGCGTGCTATGGTGGTCTGACGGAAAGAGACGCGAAAGGCGTGTTGAAGAAGAAAAAGCGGTGAACACGAAGAATATGACGAGTTGAGCGGTGTATATGCCATGGAGGTCTTCGTCTTCAACTGTCATGGCGGAAGGAAACGTAGTAACGGCGTGTTGAAGAATAAGCAACAAACACAAAGAAGAAAAAATTCATCAAAATTTTCTACCATCCTCTCTTTTGATGACCCACTTAAGCATTTTCTATTTAAATTATCTATATAAATAAGGTTAATAACATGAAGAATAAAGAATAAAAATAAATAAATTTTAATCACACTGGCGCCTAAAAATTTAGTTCTAAATTTAATTCAGACAAAAGAAAAATAAAAATTTTATATATAATAAAATAAAAGTAAATATTTTATAAATTGTATAAAGAATACGAAGAATAAAAAATGTAAAATAAAATAAAAAATACAAAATATAAAAGAAAAAAATTTATTATTACCTTTAAATTGAAAAGAACAAAGGACTTAGTCTATAAAATAAAAGTATTAAATATAGTTTAGTATAATGAATAAAAATTAAAATTAGTATAAAAAATTGAATGAAATACTTCAAACAATTTTATACAAATAGAATTATTTTTTATTTTATAGGACCTTAATCATTTTTTGTAGGAGCAAAATATTAAATTATTTAAAAAAAATAAAAAATAAAATCGTATAGTCTTACAGAATAATATTAGAATATAAAAAAATTATCAAATATAAAAAAATAAATAAAAATATTATTTGAATAGTCTAAATTAAAGAACGAAAGAAAACAGAAAATTCATCTAAAAAAATAAAAGATATGCGAAATGTTAAATAATAAAAAGGAACTTAAAATTATATCTAAGAAAATTAAAATCATGTGTTTAATGTGATTTGTAGAAAAAGATTCATATTATTCATTTGAATATTAATCATATCAAATAACTGAAAAATCAAATCACAATGACCAATTAGATTTAATATAGTAATAGCAAAATTTTATAACTAACGTGAAATATTATTACTTTCATGAAAAAAATTTATTAACGACTTAGATTAACGATAGCATATTAATATAATTAGGTTCACTATGTTAGGCTAAATGAATTAGAAAAAAATTGTTACCTATGACATGTTATTAATTCCATCTAAAATCAAATAATTAATATAATAATAGATTATTTATAATTAATTTAGTTTAATAATTCGAACAAAATAAAATTAAAAAATATCTTTAAGACGAAGCTATGTTAGTTTCATAATTAAATGATTGAAATTTAATTTAGTATTTATGGATTAATTAAATTAATTAGTGTGATATTTAATTATTTAATCAAATTAATTAATTCATATAATTAATTTATCATAATAAATTGTAATTAATGAATTAAAAAAAAAATAAAAAAACATTCTTAAAAATATGCCATATTAGCTCTATCATTAAATGTAGAAACTCAATTTTTATATAATAGAATATATAGAATAGATAAATAGATAATAAGTGATAATTATTTCGTCCAACTTTAAGGATTTAGCTAACATATGCCCTTAGGATACATGATAAATTTATTATTAGTGGAAGATTTTAAATTTTTTCATTTAATAGATATAAAACAAATACACTAAAAATTTAATTTTTTTGTATTTTCAATAAAAAAATTTTTAATTTGTAATTTTAACCTATATCCTTAAGACACATCATAAATAAACTCTAACTTTAATAATGGGGTGATTTAGAAAATTAATTAGATACCATAATAATAAGTGAGAAAAATCACCCTCTTGTTCTGTTAAAATATTGTTGGTTATCTATATTTTTTAAAAAATGTAATTAATTATAGTATTACTATAGTGAATAAAATAAGCCATCAAAGGCATATATATGGACAAACAAGTATAAATTGCTTAGTTTCATGTACACAACAAGACAAACCTGAAGAGAGAAGGCTGTGAAGTTTATAAGAATTAAGATGAAGGCCTTCACTTATGTTTTGATCGTTCTCTTTATCTTTTCCATTGGCATCGGTATGTTTTAGTTTTCTACTAAACAGGGTTTAATTTTTTTATTTTCTTCGTATGTGAGTGTAGCACGAAATAAGAGTTTGTTTTTCTTTTAATTTATTTATTTTATTTTTTTTAAAAAGAATGATTTTTACATCTTTTTTTATATTGTTAAAAATAATTATAAATTAAGTTATTTCATTTATTTTTAAAAATAAAAATACATTTCTTTTAAAATCTAATTATTTTATAATTTTTTATAAATATATGAAAATTGAAAAGTAATTTTTTTTAAGACAAAAAAGTGCCAGGAAACGATAGAAGGAACACATTTCAAGGTTGTGTATGTTTATGACTATCAAAAACGTAATTTTACAATTTGATTTTCTTTTTCACGGTTGAAATAAGTTAAAAAATTATTTTAATTAGAATATATATTTTTTAAGTTCTTATTAATTTAATATATATGTGTAGGAAATGAAAGGCTATTGAAAGTAACAGAGGCACTACTCTGCAGAAGCACACTCCCTTTTATAGTTTGTACATTAAGTCCACCGTGCGAGGCTCTTTGCAAACAGATATTTGGAAGTGCAGCAATTGGAGCTTGCATTTACAACAAATGTACTTGTCTATCCCCTTGTGGCAATTTGTAGTCCTAAATCTTTGCAAATTGCAACATTTCCCCTTTCAATAAATGTGTTTCAATAATAATGGACAATGAATGAAATATTGTATCAAAATGAAGTTTCCGATTATATTTACCATCTTTCTCTTTCCTAGTTACTTTTTACTTTTTATGGTTTAAAAAAATGTTATGAGTATTTAGTATTTACTAATTCTTTTTGGCTAAGGTTTTGTTATTATTTGGTAGAAGAATGTTGTGTACTTGTATGCATAATTTTTGTATATATGTATTTTTTTTTGTTAGTATTAAAATTGATTAAGTAGAAACGAGAGAAGATAAAACAAAATTTATCTTTTATATAATAAAAAATAATGTAATTTATTTAATGTAATGATAGTATACAATGTAATTATTATAGTTGTCGAATAGTATTTATCTATTCTTTTAGATGACGATTTACATTATTAATATAAAAAGTAATTATTTTTTGCTGAGTTAATATTATATAATTGAATGTATATGTAAATTTTTTTTACACTATACATCAAAATTAAATTTTTAACAAATGTAAATTTAATATCACGTTATCAACTTGATAAGAATGAACTTATTTATGGGTAGTGTGACAAATTAATTATCCAATATTTAATTGGTTTGATTTGAAGAGTTAAAAGAAAAAGAGTGAGACTATGGTGCTGGTTTATTTCCAAGGTTCTAAGAACCGAACCGATCATCAAATCGCTCGAGTTATTGGTTTATTGATATACTAGTTTAACTGTAATTCAACCGAAAAAAATCGTTTTAGAATAAAATAATAAATAAATTATAAATAAACATCCTAAAATATAATTATAGTCTAATGTAAATTTTAAAATATCTTCTAAATTTAAAACACTACATGAAAATATCATGAACCTAATTCATATGACCTTATCAAAATACAAACTCAAAAGTTAAATAGTAAAAAGAATGAGGATTAGGATTAGCAGCATTATTTGAAACAGGAAGATTGGCAGACAAATTATTATTTACAAAGCATTATTATCAGCAATTACTTTTTAATTAATGCTATCATCCATAACTAAAATCAATAAAGCATTCACAAAGTTAAAAACGGCAGTAGTACAACGAGTAATCAAATAATCATCCATAATACCATAAGGTCCATAACTAAAATCAATAAGGCAATAGTGCAACTCGATACTAACAGCAGCTCTCAAATGATAAACCCAATCGAAAAACACCATCACTAACGGCACAACAAAGTACTGAATATAGCCAAAAATAAAAAACAATCAGCAACAAAAATAAAAAAACAACAACAGGTAATCACCCTAAATCTAAAATCAAAACACAGCAACAACAGAGTAACAAATCCATTTCCAAAAATAATTCAAAAATAGCAACAGAAATTAGAACACAGTAACAACAAAGTAATAAATCTATTTTCATAAATAACTTCAACAATAGCTATCCAAAATAAATCATTTAATTGGGTTCACATTCAGAACAGACTCAAGTCACTAAACAGAGCATAAAAGGAAACAATCAAATAACACAAAATCATGTAACCAGTGCCACTAACCTTCAATGGAGAGTAGGGCGAACGGCGAGATGCTCGAAGCCTCGGACAGAGACTCCACGGGAAGATGGATGACGTGAGCTAGAAGAAAGGGTCTGGGTTCAGAAAAGGAGGAAGGAGGAAGCCATGGAGGCACCGACAACTACGGACGGTGGCAGCAGCACTGTTGAAGAAGCTAGGATTTTGGTTTGGGTTTTGATTTTTGAACTTTGAAGAAGGGATTTTTTTGCTTTCTGATTTCTTTTATAGTGACGAAAAGAGGGGTGTTGGGGGAAGGGAGGACACGTTGGGGTTTCTTTTTTTTTAGAAAGCAATCAAAACGTTGTCATTTGTTAAGGACTGATCGATTTTCGATCAATTCAATAGTTTTTGAGCGATTTCCAAATCAACGATTTTAAACATCGGACCGGACCATTTTCAATGCCGATTCACAATTGAACTGATTCGATCGGCCTGTTTAGTCCAATTTTCAGAATCATATTTATTTCACAAAACAAACCAAAAGCCATATTATAATCACTATGAATGGTTTGGAAATTACATAAAATCATTTTCTGATTTGAAAAATGGTTTGAAATAAGTTTACATTGTATATGTCAGTGTAAACCTTCTCAAAAGTAAAATTGGTTTTAATTTTAAAAATTAATTGAAATTAGTTTATATATAATTTTTAGCATCAAAAAACATGTTTTAATCCGTTTATATACAAGTTATTGATTTGAACCAATTATTTCATAATGAAATAATATAAGTTAATAGTCAAAATTGTCTCTAAAAGATCATCCAATCTCCATTTTAATATTTGAAAGATAAAATTAAACAAATTAGTTTTCAAAAAATAATCATGTTAATAGAGTTCGTCCTTCCATCATCTCAATTAATGATGTGACTAATGTTCATTGACGTGAAACATTAATTGATAACGTAACACACTCCAAAACATCGTAGTCTTGTTTTTTTTTTCTTACCTCCAAGGTTTGAAACGATGTCGTTTAATGTCCAAGATGGAATATTCAACCATGTTTCTCCCCATTACCACCTCTCATGGGTGGCTCTTTATGGGTGACTCTCTTTCTCACCCACTTCTCATTCGGGTCTTTCTATCGTGAGTTGTCAAGAGAAAAATGAGGGTTCTTGGTCAATTGAAATTTTTTATGGTGAATCCCCCTTCACTTTTAAACTCATAGAATCTATGAGTTTTTCTCAAATTCTTAATCTTTTTGTTTTTGTTTGTAGAATTTATTTAGGAATGGTAACGGGTCCCCATGAGGACGGAGACATACCCCCCGCCCCTGCCACCTATAATCCATCCCTGTCGTCGCCCCATCCCTGCGACGGGTAACAGGGGCTCCATATCCGCTGGAGATCAGGGTCTTCGCGGATATCCATGAATTTTTAAAAAATAGCAAAATTAAAAAATAAAAGATAATTAATATTTAACATAGTATAAACCCTAAATTTAGTATTATAATCTAATTTTTCAGTAAGAATTCAAACCCCAAATTCTAAATCCAATTTCACAGCAACAAAATCTATCTCTAAATAACCAATTAACAGAATTCAAACCCTAATCTTAAATCCAATTTCACATTAATAGAATTCAAATCATAGCAATTTCATCAATTAAAAATCAAAATATACATTAAAATGGCAGAGCTTAGGCGGACCAGAGGTGAAGCTTCGAGCAGGAAGCAGTGAGCGACGCGGTGAGAGGAGAAAGGGGAGCGGTAGCGGCTCTCCTCTGACAGCGATGAAGGACGATCTTCTCTGGACGGCGACGAAGGCGGATCTCGCTCCTATGAACGATGACGACGAAGACAACTCTCCTCTGGACAGTGACGAAAACTATGACGGTTCTCCTCAGGCGCGCAGCGTGAAGACGACTCTCCTCTCCTCTGGACGCAGAGGCATGGCTGGTGATTGACAAATCTAAAGAAGATGATGATGATAGAGGCATGACTGGAGCAGTTTCATCTTCGTGGAGTAGAGGTGACACATGTGCAGGCGGTGCCAACATTGTGAGAAGCAAACACGGAATGACACCGGCAAAAGAGGAAGGAAGAGGAAGAGGGTGAGACCTGAGAGAGTGAGAATGATCTGATGAGAGAGTGAGAGAGTAAGGCAGAGGCATAGTGAATTACGTTTTTATGTTTCCACACACACACACAAGGATATTTATGCTATTTTATCTATAAGGATATTATACGGGTATCACGGGGCAGGTACCTCTCTCCCTGCCCCCGTCTCGTTTATTAAACGAATACCTGTCTCCCATCTCTGCGGGGAGAAAATGATCCTTAAATCTGTCTCCCGGCGGGTAATTCCCCGTAGATACCCTCTCCGCCGGAAGAAATTGCCATCCCTAAATTTATTGTGATTTTTTTCACATGTATATCTGTCTTAATTTTTAATTTGAAGCTGGTAGTTTTGTTTTTGTTATATGCTTTCCAGTTTCATCATCTTCATAAGAGAAATTAATTTGAATTTTGAACTGGGGAGATTTGTTTTGGTGTGGATTATTTTTTGTTCTATGAAGGTAGATGGATGATAGTATTTGATTGTGCACAGGCGAACCTAGGGAATGATGAGAGTGCTACTTGCCGATGAGGTTAGCCATAACGTTATCAACTGAAATGACGAAAAGATGAACTCCACCACCAACACAATTTTTTTGTGACTCTTTGATTAATTTTATCTTTTGAAGATTAAAATAGAGATTGGGTAATCTTTCAGGACGATTTTGACTATTAATCAAAATAATATCTACTATTAAAAAAATATTTTAACATGACATGTCATCATCATCTAATTAACAGAAGGACCAATTTGATTTATATTTTATCTTTCAATGACTAATATGACTAAAAAAATCTTTTGAGGACTAATTTAAAGAATGAGTGACATTTTGGGGACGAATTTGACTATTAACCCAACAAAAATATCTTCAAAATGTTGAGTAAATAGCCAAATTGGTCCCCGAAAGATAGCCCATTCTTCAAACGAGTCCCCGTAAGAAAAAGATAATAAAATTTGTCCCCGAAAAATTTAAAATTGGTAACGTTAGTCCTTCCGTCAAATTTCCGTCAATTCCGTCAGTGACGCCGTTAACTGTTGCTTAGGTGGCTGTCAGTGTGGCATATGAGCATGCCAGCTTGGCGCAGAGTGGCTGGTGACAAGATATGTTTCCATATGTATGTCAAATTAGTCCAGGTCCCTAAACCCTAAGTATGAATCATGGTATGCATATGAAAGATGAAATAAGTTATGAATTCAACCTGTCAACTGCCAAAACCTGCAGGAGCAAGTATGCTTCCCCAGATCTACCACTATATTAGTAGGCCATCCTTGGACTTCATAGACTTCCTCTTTCGCATCACCCGACCAGTAGCGAGCCCAGTTACTGGATAACTTAATAAGAGATTCCAGCCTACTTTGCTGAACTGGAGCAAGTTTTCCTTGATAACTCAAAAGTTTCAGTCTATTGTCAGACATGCTTTTCATAACCATTCTTCGTATCTCCTCTGCCAGACTCATAGGCTTACCTCTGTCATGCTTCGTCTTTGCATTGAAGGATTCACAAGCGTTGTTGCAAATGTTGTCGACCTTTGGCCCTTCACTGAAATGGGCTTTGGTCCAAGCTTCCTTCGGCCACTTGGCTAAGTATTCCCAAGCTTTTTGATTAATCCTTTTGACTCTATTCATACTCCTCTCGAACTCAACCGGGGTCCTCGATCTTGCACACTCCCAGACCAAGTCCTTAAGTTCGACGCTGCCCCACTGTTTGGAGAAGTTCCTCCACAAATGCCACACACAAAATCTGTGTGGAATAGCTGGGACGAGTTCCTTGACTGCTGGTATTAACCCCTGCAAAAAAAGTCAAGCCCGACAAGATTTACAGTCATAACAGTCCTCAAAGAAGCATCATTAAATCAAAAGAGTCCTTAAAAATCAAATCGTGATTCAAATTAGTCCTCACCTTTTGCATGTCTGATATGAAACACAAGTTTTTTGCCTCATATTCTCCCAGGTCTGATAGGAGCAGCTCCAAGAACCATTTCCAGTTCTCTTTGTTCTCAACATCAACAATTGCGTATGCAATCACAAAAATGTGATTGTTTGCATCCTGTCCGCATGCAGTGTCTAGACCTATCAATGGCCTACAGCCTGCTTTGAAACCCTTCTTACAAGCATCTAGACAGACATAAAATCTCTCAAACTGAGGCGGATTATCAGTTATGGGAATCACACCCACCTGAACTGTCGAACCTGGGTTGGCAGTGAGCAATTCATGTGCATAATCCCATATCAACCCGTATTGAGCAATCTCATCCCCTTCAACTATCTTCCTAGATGCCTTAAGAGCTCGGGTTATGCATGAACTATTCAGCTTCACGTTGCACTTCCTAACAAACCACTCATACACCTCCCTATGCTTCATCTTAGGGTGCTTCCTAAGTTTTGGGTATAACTTGTTCACAGTCCATTCTAATGTAGCAGCTCTATTTTTTTGCTTTCTTGCGCAAGTGTGATTGTCAACTAGTATTTTTATCTGCCAGGAACCATCACTGGGGTTGTGTCTACAATATACTACCCATGGACAGTCTTCACACTTACAAACCGCTCTCACTCTAACCTTGTCATTCTTACAGAACCTAATATTCCTACCCCATTGTATAGTGTAATTTCTAGTGGCAGCCATAAAATGTTGCTTGGATTTGAAAACCATACTAACCTCAAACTTCAGATCACCAAATTTTGCCTTGTCATTATAATGTGGAGACACAGCTGGCCCTTCATCTTCAGAGTCTAACTCATGGGCAGAATCTTCTGACTTCCATTCATCTCCATCTGATGAATCTTCCCAATCAAATTCGTCATCTGAATCTGAAATTACATGAAAATACCATAAGATTTGTGTAGAAAAACTACATTAGTGGAATCAGATCTGTTAAACAAGTAAATTCAATAACAGACACACAATTAATCACTAACTACCTCCATCAGAGCATTCATCAGATTCGATGTCCTCATAGCTCGAGTCATCAGTGTCAATAGCTTTCTCCCTTCTTCTGTCAACAGCAGGCCTATGTTTCTCTCTGTTATCTACTTTTTTGGCCCAAGAAGACTCTACTCCATCAACTCCACTATCACTCTCACTACTATATATGGAATCTCCTGCACCTTTTGGAGGCTTGTACAAACTGTCTTCAACACTATCATATGAATCTGAATCATGAGATTGACTATCATCTGCAACTGGAGTTGCCTTAGCCTGCCTTCCAGATCTTGTACTGGTTGTGGCTTTCACCTTCTTGCTGATCTTGTCGGCTGCTGTAGCCTTGCTATTCCCTTTAGCAGCCTGGGGTTTAGTCCAAGGTTTGGGTTGCTGGATGGGCTTTTGCATGGGCTTGGTTTTGGGCTTTGGAGTGGGCTTAGGTGTGGGCGTACATGTGGGTTGGGGGTTAGGCTTAGGTGTGGGCTCAGGAATGGGCTCAGGTGTGGGCTGAGGTGTGGCTTTAGGTGTGGGCTTATGTGTGGGCTGAGGAGTGGGCTTAAGTGTGGGCTGAGGAGTTAGCTTAGGTGTGGGCTGAGGAGTAGCCTTAGGAGTGGGTTGAGTTTTGGCTCTTTTTGGTTGAGGTGATTTTTTTGTTGTCTTACAGTAATCTTGGGACATTGCATCACTGTGGTCCTTCTTCGATTTCTCTGCTTCTTCAGGGATGGTTGGCAAACAAAGTGTTTCATCATCATCCTCACTCATGCAGTCAACCACGTGTGGCTTAGACACAACATGCTCAAAATAGATGTTGATGAGGTGATGATTCCTCCTGCAATCCTTAACCAATTCCAACAGATCCGTGTCATTTTCTAGCTTCCTCAACCCATTTTCCAGCAGCGTTCCAGGAACTTTCCATAAGCAGTTGTTCATCTCAGCATATCCCAGCTCCTTGTAGTATCCCTTCACAAAGAAAACGTCTAGAATGTCTGAATCTACACCCATTAATACTTCAGTATTATCTGGTTCATAACACAGATAGCCTGATTCATCTGTTTGGAACTTCCTACCATGCACATACACATAGCACAAACAACGTTCTCAACAATCCAAAAACAGGGTCATATCATGGCTAATCACCAAAGCCCTAAGCATGTACACATTCTCCTAAACCCTAACATTGCAAACAGTAACAATGGAAGTCCAACGATAACACAACCACATTGATCAGGAGATAAAACCAGAATCACTCTCACAAAATAAGAAAAGCTAGCTAACCTACCTCTCATGCAAGGCGATGAAGTGCCCTTTTCGGTTGACCAACGTCGTCGCAAACTGCTCACCAACAACTCCAGCACACTGTCGTCGTCGGTCAAGCCTGGTCGTCACCGTTCAATGCTTCGTCTTCCTGGAGGAAACAACTAAAATGAAGGGATTGCAGGGGTTCTTTCTTTTCGGAAGAAGGATGCAACTTGAGAGAGAATACGAAACAGGGATGAAAACCAAGCATTGTAAAGGAGCAACTAAGAAAACGCGTCGTTTCATCCTTCGCCTACGTGTCACACTAACGGCCAGGTCAGCATATCTTCACGCCGTTACTGAAACATTTGACGGAAGGACTAACGTTACCAATTTTAAATTTTTCGGGGACAAATTTTATTATCTTTTTCTTACGGGGACTCGTTTGAAGAATGGGCTATCTTTCGGGGACCAATTTGACTATTTACTCTCAAAATGTTTTTAAACGTGATAAAATAACCAAAGAATATTTTTTTTAATACGTGATAAAATGGCTTTTGGATTTGACAAGTTATTTGTGTATTTGATTCAAACTTTTATAAAAATATTTAAATAACTATTTAAGAAGTAAATACAAAAAACTAAAATGAAATCTCTGAATTATTTTATTTTTAACTTAAAAAATTCACTTCGCTTAAAATTACCAAAATTTAAGGATATTTTTTTTTATTATGGTTACAAAAAATTATATCTAAATCCGATCTCTAAATTAAAGCTCTTTTTAAAAATATGTATTTAATGATTAGTATTAAAGTGTCTTAAAATATTCTAAAAACAATTTTGGTGGTTTACATTAATAGTTATGTGTTAAAATTAAAGAAAAGGGATAACAATTTATGTGAGATAGTATTAATAGTAGAAAGAGAAAAAAAATTAGAAGATACTTCTTCCATTTCATATTTGGATGAATTTTTATAGAAAGAATTTTTTTTTTCAAGTGAATTTTTTTTATTTAAAAAAAATAAAAATAATTTTATATTTAAATATTTCATGTAAAAATATTTTTTGTTTAATAATATGTTTGGATACAATAATATAAAAATAATTTTTATTTAGTTATTATGTTAAAAATATCTTTTCTTAATGTAGAATATATTTTTTAGAAAAAAGGATGTAAATTGTAGCTTTTAAAAAAATTAAGTAAAAAAATCTTTTAAAAAAATGTGAATTTTAGTTTATAAAAAAGATGTTTTTATTTTTCTAACACTTTTATTTGTACTACTAAAAGTTTTTCAAATACACTAAAAAAAACCTTTTTTATTGAAATTTTTTTATAATAAATTAGTGTGTTTGGATTGATGTTTGTCAAACTGAAATTTAAATAAAAGTGATTTTATAAAATTAATTTTAGGTAGTAGTATCCAAACAAAATTAAGTATTTTTTCATTTTTATTTTTATTGGA
The DNA here is from genome assembly GCF_000817695.3 of Arachis duranensis. Classification (NCBI taxonomy): domain Eukaryota; kingdom Viridiplantae; phylum Streptophyta; class Magnoliopsida; order Fabales; family Fabaceae; genus Arachis; species Arachis duranensis. The sequence continues at coordinate 107,855,367 of NC_029775.3, forward strand.
AATTAAATATTGTGTTCTAATTTTAAGGAGACGTTAATTAACTTTACCTGTCTTTTTTTATTAAATATAGAAAGAGAAAATTATAAGGCTAAAGAATTAATGTAGAGAGAGAAAAATACTAGGAATTTTTTATATTTCTCTTTTGATTGCTTATATTTTCAACAAAAATTAATGATTGAAAAAAGAATTATAAACTTGCCCAACATTATATAACTAAAGGAATAAAAGTTTGGTTAGATTAATTAAAAAAAGGCGAAATTCTAATTTTTATTTTAAGAGAATTAACTATAAAAAGATAATCAATACATAATTGTTAAAGAAATCATAAAGAACCTTTTAATTATTGACAAATATTACTATAATTAATTATTAATTGTTGATAGATAGCATGATTAATAAATATATGATATCTTTCATAAACAATGTTGAGAAAACTATCAATGTACCACAACGGCTAACCCTTCCTCTTAGCCCTTACCTCTTCATCTCACTCTGTCACTCACCGTGCCACCGCCGCTCGTCGTTTGTCGTCGTCTTCTTCGTCTTACCTTAGAACCGCAGCTCTGCTTCGTCTCACCTTCGTCCCTGTTTCTCATATTTGTCGTCGCCGTCGTTAACGTCTTCGTCCTCTGCTCTGTCAAACAGAATGGCTTCCACGAATATACCATCAGAAAATACCATCTTCGCAAGAATAAAGATCAACTCCTGATACATCAATTGGAACCCAAAAAAAACAATAATAGTAGTACTAACTAATTTCATATTTAGTGAAGATAATCTTTGTACATATGTTTAAATAATGAGGGAGAGAGGCTGTGAGAGGTGAGTACTCTAGGGAAGGGAGTACGTTAGGAATACAGTCAACAGCAAAGGATACCAGAATTTGGAATAGGGATACATATCATCGCTTGGAAAATTCTTCGTTCTCTGTATTCGTGGACAACCTACCGGATGATATCTCTAGGAGAGAATTACATCACTTGTTTTGTTGCACAGGAAGAATTAACGACATATATCTTGCCCGGAAACGAAAGAGTGGATCGCTTTACCTGTTTGCTTTTGTTCGTTACACGACAAAAGGGGCGCCCTCAAGGCGATTGCAGAAATGAACCACTGGAGATTACGGGGGAAGGTAATTACTGTTGGAGAAGCGAAGCATAGAAGACAATCTCAAGCGATGGGTGGATCAGTGAGGAAGGAAATCGTACGTAAGAATGGAGGCGTAGCAGGGGCGTCTTATCATGGGAACGGGGTTGCGGCTGCCAAATCCTTTGGGGAACAGCCAGTGCGAGAACATCAGACTGCCACAAAGGGGAGTGGACATATGAAAAGAATTGATGTGCCAATAGTTGAACCAAATATGGAATGGTTGGCGAGGAGTTTAGTGGGACAAACATTGCACCCAGTGGACCTCTGCTCAGTGAAGAGGGTGGTCTCTAAAAATATACCTCAAATTGTGGATGTCCGGGAGATCGGGGCGTGCAAAGTCCTGTTAATATTTGATACTGTGCAGCATGCGGAGGGTATGTTTACGTTCAAGAAGGATACTTTGCTGCAAGTCTTTCATAGGATCTCGCGTTGGGAGGAGCATTTGGGATTTTTGTGAAGGAGGTAGGCTGCCAGGAGGATGCTGCGGTCAGTATGGAGAGAAGCAGAAGTGGCTATGATGAGAATGCAGCTTCTGGCGCCGCTAGCACGGCCCTGGAAAAGGGGGTGGGTAACTGGGATCCGGCGGCAGAATTGGTTTCCGACAGGCTTACAGAGGCTGCGCAAGGAGAGGGCAGAATAGTAACTTCTGATGTCTTTTTGAATGATGTGAATGTTGAGTATTTGAATTTCAAAAAGGATACGGTTGTACCAAATTCAGATAGTACCAAGGAAGGTGGAGTAGCAGATTCTAAGGGGTGTGAGGTGGTTCATGAGGGGGAGTCGGAGAATACGGTTACGCAGGTTTGTGGAGGTGTGAGAGGAGATCATGTGGAATGGGCTGGTACTTATGGTATGTATGACGAGGCCCATCAGGTGTGTTACAAGGCTGGGGCGTGTGTGGGTTATTGTAGAGGGGTGGGCTGGTCTTCAGTTGGCCCAATAGCAAATCAGGGGGTAGATGGGAGGTTGACTGTGTACGAAACACGCCTGCGAAGGGAGCCAGCTGTTGGGCTGGGCCAGGCTAGTCTACTGCATGCAACGGTCCATGGACCGCTCTCCATTGGGGGCAAGGCCGGGTCGGGTAGTCTTATGATCCGGCAGGTCCCACGAGATCTGGGTGATGCGGCGCAAATGGTAGGTTTGCGAGAGAGGCTGGGGTGCCAAGAGGAGGAGGAACTTGAGGAGGGAGAGGTGAGGCACACAGCTAGGGGCTCGTTGGAGGATAGGATCCAGGTTTTGGAAGAGAAGGTGGAGGGAGTAGGGCCGACTGAGGAGGCTGGTGTTGAGTTGGATTGTGGCGGTGTAGCGCATGAGGGGACGAGGGTGGGGGAAGCAAATCGCCGGCAGATACAAGGGGCGCAGCACGGTGGTGGTGAGACCGGTCTCCACGATGATGGTTCCCAAACGAGTCTAAGCCGAAAAACGAGGAAGGGTGAAACCTCAGAAGCTAAAGGCAACACAGAGGGAGACATACTGGGGGTGGCTGCTAAAAGCGACGCCCGGGG
>NC_029775.3:107858456-107868975 GCF_000817695.3 Arachis duranensis
TCGGAAGAGTTTAAGGGATGGGTGCATGACATGCAGTTGATTGATTTGCCTCTTACGGATAGGAAGTTTACATGGTTTAGGGGGCGGTCCTGTAGTCGGATTGATAGAGTGATGGTGACTATTGAATGGACTGAGCAGTTTCCGGATATTAGGATAAAAGGTGGCCCAAGGGGGCTATCCGATCACTGTCCATTGATATTGGACGGGACAAGATTCGGAGGGGCACCTCGACCGTTCAGAAGTCTGGATTCCTGGTTTACGCATGAGGGGTTTCTGAGAATGGTGAAGGATGAATGGCAAAGCCTCGGAGAAGCGCAGTTCACGTGCAAACTGAGGGCTTTAACAGAACCATTGCGGAAATGGCACAAGGAGAACTTCAGGGACATGGATAAGAGACTTATGAGGTTTGAGGAGGAGCTTACCAGGCTAGACAATTTAGTCAGTGATGGAATTTATGATGGTACAACAGAGGCTCGACGGAAGGCGCTTGTGAGCTTTTGTTCAAAATGGTACATTAGAAAGGAATTGCACTGGAAACAGATGTCTCGATCTAAGCATGCTGCAAACATGGATAAGAATACCAGATACTTTCATAACATTGCCTCAGCCAGAAGACGGAATAACAGGATCGACGCACTAATGATACATGGAAGACTTGTGCGGAATCAGGCGAGAATAAAAGGTGCGATTCGAGGTTTCTATAAGGAGTTATATAGACAAGAATATGTTCCGAGGATTGGAATCAGGGATGGCTTAGTAAAGTGTATCCATAGGGCTGAGGCTGAAGCTTTAGAAGCAATGCCAACGGAGGAGGAAATCAAGGAGGCTGTGTGGGACTGCGAATCTTCCAAGGCCCCAGGGAGTGATGGGTATAACATGAACTTCATAAAGAAATGCTGGGAGGACATTGGGCGGGATTTCATTGCTGCGGTATTGGGGTTCTTTCAAAGTGCGAAGATGCCAACGGATGCCAATGTCACTTGGGTGACACTAGCTCCAAAGTTTGAAGGTGCAAAGGAGGTGAAGGATTTTCGGCCAATTAGTATGGTGGGGTGTGTGTATAAAGTGATTTCGAAGGTGTTGGTGAGAAGAATGCGAGCTGTGATGCCGGGGTTGGTCGGAGAGACTCAGACTGCGTTTGTTAAGGGAAGGAAAATTCATGATGGCGCCCTCATAGCCTGCGAGACGGTTCATTGGTTGAAGACCCGGAAAAAGACAGCAGCCATTATCAAACTGGATTTTCAAAAGGCCTATGACAGAGTGCGATGGAGTTTTGTTGATATTGTGCTCCAGAAAATGGGCTTTGGCCAAAGCTGGAGGAGTTGGGTGAAGGAGGGTGTTACTACGGCTACCATGGCAGTCTTGGTGAATGGGTCACCGTCTAAGCCATTCAAGATGGAGAGGGGACTAAGACAAGGGGACCCGCTCTCTCCACTGCTGTTCGTTTTAGTGGTTGATGTTTTGCATCGGATGTTGGGGGAAGCTGTCAGGAACGGACGCATTGCTCCACTGCTGGTAGGGGGAGATCATATTGAACTGTCACACTTACAGTTTGCGGATGACACTATCTTGTTCTGCCCGCCGGAGACTGAAACAATTGTTAACTATAAGAGACTGTTGCGGTGCTTTGAGTTGATGTCGGGGCTGAGCATCAATTTTGAAAAATCGAATCTGATATCGGTGAACTGTGAGCAAAGATGGATTGATCAGGCATGTGGAATACTGGGATGCCAGCAAGCTGCTCTACCGGTAAGATACTTGGGAATTTCTTTAGGTGCAAATCCGCGGCTGGTAAAGACTTGGAAACCAATCATTGATAAGGTGGAACAGAAGCTTAGCTTGTGGAAAGCGAAGGTGTTGAATAAATCAGGGAAGCTGGTCCTTATCAAGTCGGTACTGAATAGTCTTCCCATATATTATCTTAGTCTGTACAAGATGCCGAAAGCTGTGGCGGACAAGCTGATCACTCTACAACGGAACTTTATGTGGTGTAAGGAGAATGGTAACTCTGGTATACCTATGGTTAAGTGGGAGCTAGTACAGGCTCCAAAAAAGGTGGGGGGTTTGGGGGTTGGTGATGCAATGCTAAGGAACACAGCGCTCCTGTTTAAGTGGTGGTGGCGGTTTTCAAAGGAGGATTGCCCGCTGTGGAAGAAGATTGTTTGTTCGTGTAACAAGTTGAACCCGAATGTAATATTGGCAACTCAGCCTTTACAAGTAAAAGGAGGGCCTTGGAGGGACATCTGTCAGCTGAATATAAAAGAACCGCGGATTCGGGATAAAATGGTAAGTGGACTGGCAATGGAAATAGGCAATGGTATGCAAACCCGATTTTGGGAAGATAACTGGATTCAAGGGGGTGTTCTCAAAGGGAGTTATCCGAGACTATACTCTATCTCAAGCCAGCAAGGACTTCTAATTGGGGACTGTGGCTTTTGGGATGGGCTTGATTGGATTTGGAATTTCCAATGGAGGAGGGAGTTGTTCCAATGGGAGCTAGAACTTGTCAATCAGCTGCATGAGAGGTTAAGGCCAGTGAGGTTGTCATCAGGTCGGGAGGACAGCGTGGTGTGGAAGTTTGACAATAAAGGTGTTTTCTCTACTCGTTCTGTGATACAGGCTATACAAGCGGAGACTCTTTCGGCTGAAATAACGAGTTATAGTTTCACGAGCTCCGTTTGGAAAGGTTTTGTTCCTCCGAGGATTGAGCTATTTGGGTGGTTTGTGCTAGTTGATCGAGTTAACACCAAGGAGCGGCTGGGTAAAATAGGAGTCAACATTCTGGGGGATAGTTTGTGTGTAATGTGTACTAAGGAATTAGAATCTGCTGAGCATTTATTCCTTAGGTGTGAGGTAGCTTGGCAGGTGTGGTGTAAGTGGTTGAGGTCACTAGGTAGAGAGTGGGTGATCCCTGGAACCATTAGGGAAATGTTTGAAAGCTGGCATGGCTTGCATAATAGACAACAAGGGCAGCAGATGTGGATGACAGTGTTCTTTGCAGTTATTTGGAACATCTGGTTGGAACGGAATGCACGAATCTTTAAGAATACAAGAGCAAGCCTGGAGGTAATTCACACAAAGACGGTGATGAGCTATACAGAATGGCGTGGTGGTGATTCTAGGGGAGGCTGTTGATAGGTCTGGGGTGTTAGGTGTTGGTTTGGTTGGTAGCTCGTTGTGTATCTTCTTCTTTATTTTATGCTCCACTTTAATGTGTTGAGCTTTCTATGTTTCAAAAAAAAAACAATGTTGAGAAAAAAATTTACAAAGACTATTACTAGAACAGTAGAACGCGTTAAATCAGTATACTTAATGTTAGAGGAAAATGTTACTTGTACAATAAAATTTAGTCTTTGGTTAGTTTTTAATATTATTTAATTATTTTTTAATTAAAATATATTTCTATTTTTTAAATATACATTTATAATTAAGATTAATTTAAATTTTAAAAATTAAAATTTCTCTAACTTCCTATCCACTTCATAGTCAGTTATTGTTTCCTTTTTTTATGTTCCTTCTCTCTTCTATTCTTTTATCTCATTTTCCGCTTCTTTTTTATAGTGGCGGTAATTTCTTTTTCAATTGTAACACATTTAAAATTATTAACTTATACAGAAAATATTTTTGAAACACATCCAAAATCATAAATCTAAAATTTAAATTTAAACATTAAAAAACAATTATAACACATCTAAAATTAAGAAGTGATACACAAAATATTTCTAAATCACATTCAAAATCATAAATAAAAAATTTAAACTCTTGCAATGGCCTTAATTGCAGATATAACAATGTTGACAATTTGAGAATTGTGATTCTTTAAGTTGTTCTTCTACCTAAACTATTCTCTAATGCAAATTAGGATGTTGTACATGGCATGCAAAATCAATGTGATTGAATAACTAAATAGATACATACGGTTAACTATGAATCACTTTCTTTTAAATACATCAAAAATACTTGAGGTCCACTTCCGACGAAGAAGGATTAGCGACGCTGACGAGGACTAACGCGACGAGGAGTAGCACGAAGTGAGACTGCGGACTGAGCGACGAGGAGAAATGCGATGCCAAGGACGAGCAAGACGGACAACGGCTCGGCGAAGCGGAAGAATGACACTGGGGATGACACGGCGACGCCGAGGAGGACGGCGGCATGGACGAATTAAAATTTTCAATTTTACTAAATTTATATTTTAGAAGTGTATTTAAATAATAATCTGTTAATAATTAAAAATAATAAAACTGAAAGAGAAATTTTAAATTTTAAATTTTAAATTTTAGTTTTATTTAGTTTGCATTTTAGATTTGTATTCAATTTTAAAAAGTACTAAATCTATTTAAATGTGTTTGTTTTATTTTTTAATTATTATAATAAAAGACTAAATATTGTACAATTTTTAAAAGATACTTAATTGAATTGAATGTTAAAATGATATATATTTTATAATAATATGACCATAATAATTACTGGTGATATAATACCCTGGTTAAAAATAATTGTTTTTTTTGTTAATTATCAATTTGATAAAAAGTTTAAATATCATTTGAGTATTTTTTTTTTCCTATTATTAAAGAGAGACAGGAAGAGTAAGAATAAAAATCTGCTTAACAAGTTCTATAAATACACACTTTATGTATGTAATGCATTGAAAAACCAAAATTTTTAAATTATTTTTTTAACCAATGTTCTTAGAACATTTTTTAGCTAAATTGATCATTAATGATTACCCTATTTATTTCATATTAAGCGCCTCTTTTTAGTTTTACACAAATATTAAGATAATTATTAAATTTTATTGAAAATTAAGCAACTAAAAGAGGAAGACAAAAGTATCCAAATACTATTTTTCTCTTCATTAATTATTTAGTCCTCTAACATTTTCTTTATGTTTTTATTTTTATATTACTAATAAAGGGCATAATATGAAAAAAAAAACTAATAACTTCTTGAAATTAGAAATGACACTTAATTTGAAATAAAATAAAAATTAAAAAGTACTGAATATGAAATAGAAAGTATTTTTTTTAGTTTAACTATAATAAGGTTATTATTAATAAAAAATTATTTTTATTTTAATAAATGAATAACAAATATATTAAAATTGGTAATAGTAATTTGCGTATTTAAGATACATATTAGCTAAATTTTTATTTTTTTTTATTGGAGATGATAATTATTTGGTTTGACGTTAATAATGGAGTGCTTGACAAAATTAAGTGTGCTCTGACCCCCTTTTAGAGCAATATCCCTCCTCTTATTCGGTTCAAATGTAATTAATTTTAATCAATTATAGTAAATATGACACCAACGGCATATGACTTAAGTTTGGTTTGATTGAAATTTTTAAAAAATATAAGTATTTTTTGTGTTTAATAAATTAAAAAGATTATGTATTTGTATTTGTAGTTTTTAAAAAATTAAAATGCTTTTATTTATCAAAATTAAAAAATTTACTATAACTTCATATATTATTAATTTTTAAATTTAATTCTTATATTTATATTTATTATAATATTTTTAAATTTTAAAAACTAATTTATCAAACGTAATTATTAATTGTTTGAGTTTATTAAAAACTACTTTTAATTTAATTTATCAAACGTTGATACTATAATTTTTAAAAAACTATCTTTACTTTTAAAAGCTATTTTTTAAAACTATTTTTGAAAAATAAAAGTCCCACCAAAACCAAATCTTATTATATATATAGACATGTACAAGATGTTTCATACTTTCATGTACCTAAGAAGATGAAGGCCTTTACTTATGTTCTGGTTATTCTACTTGTTTTCTCCATTGACATTGGTATGTTTTAGTTATCTAATATACAATATTTATTTTTCTTATCTTCTATATGTGCGTGTTTTCCGAAATAAGATGGTTTGTCTTTTATTTTTTTTAAAAGAATTATTTTATATTTATATTGTTAAAATAGTTAAAAAAAGTATGTTTCTTTTTTCTAAAACAAAAGGAAACTCTTTCTTTAAAAACGTAATATCTTACAAATTTTTTTAGAAATATACGAAAATTGTTTTTTTGAGACGAATAAGAATTGCCAATTTGCCATGAAAAAGTTTAAAGAATTAAGGCCGTGTTTGTTTATGATTTTCAGAAAAGTAATTTTATAATTTGATTCTTCTCATGCAGTTGAAATTATTTAAAATATGATTTTAATAAGAATCTAGTCAATCTACTCTCTTTAATCTTCCCCAAACAAAACTAGCTGGTTTTCATTTTAATTCTGATTAATTTATAAAATCTATATAAAAATAGGGTGAAAAGTGATTTTTTCCAATAAAATATCTGGTTTTTTGTAATACTAAAACACACATTAATTATAGGTTTGCATTGTAGGGAATGAAAGGCTAATGAAAGGAACAGAGAGTGTCTCAAACAATTGTACAGAGACACTGGCCAATACACATCTATGTGGATCATCAAATGGTCACCAGTGTGTCGATTCTTGCAAAAAGTACTATGGATGGAATGCAACTGGATCTTGCAATGATATCAACTGTGTTTGCCAATACTCTTGTTTCAATTTTTAGTCCTATCTATCTTTACAACATTCCCCCTTTCAATAAATGTGTTTCAACTTTCAATAGTGGGCAATGAATGAAAAGCATAAATGTTATATCAAAATTATCTTTCTAATTTGGAAAAGTATATGACCAAGAGGTTATCAGCCAACAACTAAACAAAATCACATTAATTTATATTAATAATTAATTTTAAATTTTTTAAATTTAAAATTTAAAAAATTTAAAATTGATTAACTAAACCTAATTAAAACCTATAAAAACCTTCATCTTCTTTCTCACATTAACCTACCCACCTCTAACAATCACACATAGGGCTGGCAATGGGTAGGGTAGGATAGGGTTTAGACCCTACTCTAACCCTACCCGCGGGTTGAAAATTTTATTAAGACTCTACCCTATCCTACTCGCAGGTTGAGAATCTCTCAACCCTAATCCTACCCGCACTCTAAAATTCTAAACCCTACCCTACCCTACCCTACCCGCAAAAATATCAAATTTTTTCAAAGTAAATATAAAATTCAATTATTTCAAATTTTATGCGTATTAATAACATAAAAAATAAAAAACTAATGCTCTAAATTACTAAATTAACAAACTTGTTTAGTGGTTGTTCACTTATTATAAGTCATTACATAAGAGAGCTTGTGGGTTCAACTCTCACTTCCTCCACTATATAGAGAGATTTTTATAAAATATGTGTTATATATGAGGTGCGGGTAGGGTAGGGTAGGGTAAGGTACACCCTAAACCCGTACCCTACCCTACCCGCAGGCATACTCAGACCGTACCCTACTCTACCAGCAGCGGGTAGAGTAGCCTACCCTACCCGAACGGGTTGGACCGGATTGGGTACCCGCGGGTAGGGTATGAATTGCCAGCCCTAATCACACACACAGATCTCTCTCTCACTGTCAGTCTTCTCCGCTTCCCCACTGCGACCCACTCCTCCGAGCTTCTAGTTGGAACTGTCTACTGTCATCGATGAGGGAGCCGAAGTCTTCAAATTTGCGTTTTGATGGAAGATGGTGATCGATAAAACACCACCGTAGAAAACTCCGCCGTGGTTACAGATGAAAGACATGAAGTATGCGACGCCGCGGGTGGTCAGCAGAGGAAGGCCATTAACAATTAGAAAGTTATGGTTTGTGAGCTGAGGCCAATCAAACGGTGTGCAGTCGTATAGAGAATTGAGAATTCCAGAGGGTTGGGAAATTTTCTTGGGTTTATTTTTTGGTGCATTTTATTTTATTTTTTTAGCTACTTTCTTGGGTTTTGCTTGACTGCTTGTATTTTTCCTTTTCTTTTTATTGTTTTCTATTTATTATTTTTAATAAAATATTTTTATCTTCAATAAAATTTTATTATTTTAAAAGAATTATTTACCATCACGATGTTACTCTCTGCGTTTTGGAATATTAGGTGTCATTTTAATGATTAAAAAGATTGCAAATTACATATTTACAAAAATATTAAAAAAAAGCATTCATTTAATATGAAAAAAATATCTTAATACTTAACAAAAGAAATATTCAATTATATTTTAACAAAAATAATTAAATATCTATAAAATTTAAAAAAAATTCTTAAAGAAGTAGAGACATTCACATTTGCAATACAAAAAAATTCGAAAAATATATAAAAGAACATCCATTTAGTATGAAAAATAAATATTCTGATAGTTAGCAGAATAAACATTCATATATATTAACTCGTAGAGATTTTAGATTCACCAAAAATATTTTAGTTTGTTTTTGGCTAATACTTTTTGGTTCTCTAGCATTGCTCTTCTAATTTTATTTACCATCTTTCTCGTTCCTAGTTACTTTTTACTTTATAAGGTTAGGAAAAATGTTATAAGTAGTTACTAGTTTTCTTTGCTAAGAATTCGTTATTATTTGGTAGCGGAGTGATCGATATTTTTTTTGTTAGTACTGAAATTGATTAATAAGGAAAAAAAAAGATAAAATGGAATTTATTTTATATACTAAAAAAATTTAATTTGAATGTATTAATATTTTAATATAAAATATATGTATAAAACTGCTTAGCACTATCGTATCAAAATTAAATTCATAAAAAAATATATATTTAAATTCACATGATCAACTTGATAAGAATAAATCTATTTATGGACAAGGTGACAAATTAAACTATTTTGAAGGTACTTTACCCGTTAAGAAATTTAGAGTCTTTTTATACGTGCTTTAAATGTTTATAATATAAAGTGTTTAAATATTATTTAAAATTTATTAGTTTATATTTTTAAAATATTTAATTTAATTGGATATATTTTAATTTTTGTTTATTTAGTTGTTAAATTGAGTTTTATGTATGTAAGCTTAGAGTTTTTTTTTATTTTAAACATCTTTTAAACTATTGTAATCGTCATATAAAAAGATTAAAAAATGCCAAAGTATTTTTTGGTTTCATGATAAAACTATAGTGTGAACAAGTGAGGTTGAGTGAGTCCATTTCTTATTACATCAAAAAATTAAATAAAAATTTGGGTAAAAAATTGAGTGAGTCCTTTCTATTCAATTCTCAAGTTATGTGATAGACAAATTAAGTTGAGGAGTCTTTTTCTTATTACATGAAAAAATTGAATAACAAATAGAGTGATTTTTTTGTACTCAATTTTAATTTGTTCGTGTTATTTACTATTTTAATTTTAATTTTATTTTTTTCATTCAATTTCAATCAGTCTTTTGTTTATCCCTTTTCTTGTATCGCTTTTGTCAATAATTTAATAATTCAGTGGTATTTTGATTTTATGGTTAACATTAATATTTATTAATAAAAATTAAAGAAAAAGAAAAACAATTTATGTGAGATAGTATTAATAGTAGAAAGAGAAAAAAAACTACAAGATACTCTCTCTTCCATATTAAGTGTCTCTTTTAATTTTTATTTTGTTGTAAATTAAATATTATTTTTTAATTTCAAAAAGTCATTAATTATTATGTATTACATTCTTTTCTTTTATAAACAACAGAGCAGAAAAGCCCAATAAAAAATATATTATAAATTGAATTTGCCAAAAAAGCAAGAGAATTACAGGGAGATAGAGAAGAAACTATATGACAACTATATTGTAAATCATGCTCATATAAAACCAGATTATTTGTACAACTAACATTCCCAGATCCATCTCCAAAAGATGCCTCAGAGCTTAACCAACGTCATTGCACAAATGCCCAAGTTAGCACTATAGGCTACTAAGAGTTTTCCTTCATGACCTTTATCACAGAGTTTTCCTTTCTCAAACTCCAAATCTCGTCCATTTCTAGAAACATAATCACAAACTCTCTTATCAACTATGTCTTTCGTTACATATCTCTCAGCAAAATTAACTAACTTATGGACACCACCTGGGATCCAATGGTCTTTTTAAAAGTTGTTATCACTAGAAACAACTCTTCAAACTAGATTTCTTTCTAATTTTTGTCACACTAGTATTTAAACAACAAGTCTATTTCATCACAATTGGGATAGGCTCAAATGCTCAATATCGCAACCATACTTGCTGTGTATTACTCTTACCCAACGAGAATCTCTGTCTTGCACTAATTTTCAACCCAACTTCATGAGCAGGGACAGATCTATTGTATACCTTGTAGGGGCAAGTGTTTCACTAATATTTTGAGAAAATATAAGAAACTATATGTATAAATATATAGGTCCTTTTATTGAAAATTTGTATTTGTCCTCATATTAAAAAAATTTATTAAATTTGTGTCAAAATATTTATTTTATATATATTTTTAATTTTTAGAATTAAATTTTGATACATTATTAGTGTAAAATAGTTTTACACTACATCTAATTACGTAATACTATATCATAAAAAATAACTACCTTTTATATTAATAATATTTGCGTAGATAATCATCCAAAAGAATAGACGTAATTGGACAATTATGTAAAATATTTTATATTATCCGTACATCAAAATTAAATTCTAATTTATATCTAAA
>NC_029775.3:107869067-107876382 GCF_000817695.3 Arachis duranensis
TAATTACTTATCAATATATCAATATTTTTAATGAATAAATAAAAAATATTTATTATTAATATTTTTATGTTATTTATTTTTATATACTTTGATATGTTAATAAGACTTTCTTTTGTTATTTTTATATGCTACATATTTGTCCCACTATTTAAAATTTATGGATTCTTCACTTTTTATGAGATTAGCGTTATTAACCATGCAAGCATAACTAAAGCCCAACCCTCCGTGCCTTTTATAAATGTTGTCAATCTTATCACAGGTACTAATAGTGCGCGCACGCGAACTTTCCAAATACTTAACCGACTTGCCACCCTATTAATGCTTTTGGATCGACTATGCAGCAAGAGTACACCCTAGTTTCCAGATTAGCAGTTAATCTCATTCCCTAAGCACTACTTAATTTCGTCTTCCTGTTCAAACATATATTATCAAAAAAGTAAACACAAGATTTCTAAAACTTTATCTTTTAACCAGAATACCAAATGCCCCAAATAATCTCAACATGTTCCATAGAAGCCTTCCTAAATAGGGTGACATTGTTTGCAACACACAAGTGTGATAATGCTAATCCCCTTTTATTCAGTGTGATTGGCTCCCATATTTTGTACTTCACCATCACTGAGATGACCTAACTGAAGCTCAACAAAGAGAACAAACAAGTATGGGATATTGGATCACCTTTTCGAATGACTCTAGAAGGAAGAAAGGATCTAGAGAAAATATTTCAGCATAGGAGTAGTAAGTCACAATTAACTTCACCAAGTTCTGTGATAGGCCATCAGCTTCAAAAAGAGTATATATCATGTATAAACTACTAATTTAATCGGTTATAGACTTTCTCAAAATCTATCTAGATATCGTATAACCAATCAGCCCTTTCTTTTCTCTCATTGTGTAGATTGCTTTCTGAACTACTAGTATATTGTTCGCACTTTGCCTTCCAAAAACAAAAGTGTACTAAATGGGGCTGATCAACTTTGATGTCACCTTTTTTAGCATGTGAGAAATAATTTTTGTTACAATCTTATAAGCAACATTCCATATGCCTATAGGTTAAAACGGTTAACATCTTTTAGAGTGTCAATCTCTAGAATTAGGAAAATATAGGTATTATTCATCGTTCTAAAAAACTTTAGAGACCCACTTAATTATTTTGGTAAAATATAAGATGGAATCCATTAGAGAATGAGAAGTGAGAAACTTTCTCCAAAAAGACCATTTTTTCTGGTTGCTTTTCTCATCTTTTTGTTAGTGACGAAAAAAGTTTAGGAGTTATTGATTTTTTTTATATAGAGTATCCTCAAAATACAAATTTAAAAAATACTGGACCAAAGTCATAAAGTTTCTATACATCTTTTATCCAAATCCTATCTGCATTCTTTAGCATTTTTACTATATTTCTTCTTCTTCTAGAGGTGGAGATACTATGAAAACTAATCATTATATTATTTTACAACGAACTGGCAGTAAGAATACCAACATGGTGAGTTTTAGTTTTCGTATGCATACCTTTCTCTTTTCAATTTATTTTAAAAAAGTATCTTCTTTATAATTATATAAAATTATCATTTAATGAAAATTATACTAATTGTTAATCATTTTAATTATACTAAGTGTCAGTTATTCTATTTGTCAATCATATATAATTAGTATTATATGATATTTATGTTAGCGCCGAATATGCTGACATAACGTATTTTAGTGTCAGTATATTTTCGCCCTCTCTTTTATTTCTCATTTCTGAAAAGTATCAATTTTAAATAATTATATTTGTTAATATTTAATAATTATTTATAGTAACAATTGTCAATAATCATAATATTTTACATCATATCTTTTTAATAATTAAAATGAGTCTTTTATATATCTCCATGAGTATTATATAGTGTTTCATTTACTGTTCATGATTGTAACATTTAGAGCCAAAGTTTTTCTTTGTTTTTGAATTTACTTTTCTCAATTATTTTATACAATAATAATGCATTCTTCGTTTTCTTTTATCGAAATTAATTTTTTTAAGGTATAAATTAAAATTTTATCATTTTTTATAAATCTAACCTTACTTTTATTCTTTTTAAGTATATAATGAGTGTTCTTCCTTGATTTGTTTTCTTTTGTCCTTGTAACATAATTGTCTTTTACCACAATTATTTACTATGCATCACATCTATCATGTTCTATCTTAAATTGTTTAGTTGATTTATGTGTTAATTATATGGATGTAAGAGTTTAACACAACATAGGTAACGAACTTTATTTTGCTTAAAAATGGTTAGATTTTCCTATATATTATAACCAATCTAGCTAATAGAATGTAAGTGAAGTTAGAGATGAGTATTGTTTTGATCCCTAACGTTGAGAGTTAGAATTGAAACCGTCCCTTATATAATTTTTTATTTAGAATCGTCCTTAATGTTGCATTTCATTTTAAAATCGTCCTTTCTAATAATTTTTTTAAGCTTGGAGCTGGCGTCGCCGTCGCGAGCCAGGGAGAGAGCTTCTGCTTCTGCACCGCTGCTCCTCACCGCCGCGTTCTTGCCATTGCTCTTCGCTGCCTCGCCGCTGCTCCTCGCCACCTTGCCGCTTTTGTTTCTTGCTTCGGCCTCTGTTTCTACTTCGTCTTCTGCTTCTTCTAGGTCTGCTTGAGTGCTTCTGTTTCTGCATCTTCTATTTCGTCTTCTGCTTTCTGCTTCTGCTTGAGTGTTTCTGCTTCTGTATCTTCTGGGTCTGTTTCTGCTTCTACTTCTAATCTGATTTTGATTTATTATTTTCTGATTTTATGGTTATTTTGTGTTGATTTATTGAATCTAAATTTAAATAATTAATTTATTCATCATAATCCCCAATTCTCTAATTTTTATTGTTAATTTTATTCTTGTTGGAAATTGGCTGCCCTTTACCTTTAAATTAAAAGTGCTTTCGGGCTTCATTGGTGGAAGCTGCTATGTTGAAGCATATCTTGGTTCTGATTGCAAAAAGTCCTTCTATCTGGGTATGTATTAGAATACAATGCTTCTCAAAATTAAGAAGCATTTTGTGCGGGGCCATGAGAAGGAAGACTAGTTATATGCTTTTCACATGCAAGTTAACAAATTCAAGTGAATATTTTTTTTGTTTTTGGATTTCTTGTTTCTTCTTAATTTTTGGTCTTGTTCTTGTATGTGATTTTTTGTAATTAAATTTATAAATTTTTTATTTTTATAATTGAAGATGAATTTGGGTATTTTTAATTTTTGTAATTGAATTTTGTTAATTGTATTTAAAAATTTGAAATTTTGAGTTTTATTAGAAGAAGAATAAAAGAATTTGTTCTCCTCGAAGAAGAAGAAGAATGAAATGGTGGAAAAAAGGGTATTTTTATCATTTAGAAAAAAAATTATTAGAAAGGACGATTTTAAAATGAAATGCAACATTAAGGACGATTCTAAATCAAAAATTACATCAGGGATGGTTTCAATTCTAACCCTCAACGTTAGGGACCAAAACAATACTTATCCCATGAAATTATCTTTCGTAGGAAAGCTGAATTTATCATTGAGCTAAATGTGGTTATTTTTGTCTTGCCGCATTATATAGATAACAGATGATGGAACTTATTTAATAAGAGGATGGTCTGAATTTTGTTTGGATTCTACATATTCGATCTGGTCAAACTATTTTCATTAATTGTCGTTACGAAAATTATTCTAATGTATATGCATCTCAGGTCTATAATTAAATACCATAGATATTGTTTAAAAAATTTAATTCTAATATTAGTATTTGATTATTTTAGTTTCAAAAGAATTTAAAAGTTGATATCACTTTATTTATTAAGTCTGTTTAATTTAGATATATAATATTTAATTTATTAATCTTTAATTTTTTTTACTATTTATGAATTTATTTTATCAGTAATATCCAAGTAATTGAGTGAAAAATGCTGCTAATATGATAATATAGCATATAATTTTGATATATTTTTAATTTATCAATAATAAAAAATTAAATTATTTAAAATAATAATAGTATTTTTTATCAATAATAATAAATGTGTATAAACTCTAGATCACCAACATAAGTTGGATATTAATGACTCAAGAGCACCTAATTTCTCTTTCCAAGCCAAAAATGCTCAAAAATCTACTCTAACATCCAACCAAGAATTTTGTCAAACACTTGGAATGCATAAAAGGAAAGCATCATAAAAATGCAAGAATAATAAATCTACAACTACTAATTACAAGAAATTAACAATAACAACTAAGGAAAGTACATTAAACATGAAATACCTCAAAATTGCATTAAAGATAATGAAAATTAACAGGAGTATTCATAAACATAAAAATGACATAAAAGAGAAATTAACAAAAGGAACTAAGAGAACAAGGATGTAGAAACAAGAAATTGTAAAGAAAATAAGATGAAAACAAGAATTAAAACCTAGATCTAAGGGAAATTAACCTAATTCTAACCTAATTCTAGAGAGAAGAGAGAGCTTCTCTCTCTAAAAAACTACCTAAAACATGATCTTAAGCTAATATAATTGCTCCACCCTTGTTCTCTTTTGAATTCTGCATCAAATAGCTTCAGAAATAAGTTGAATTTGGGCATGAAAAACTCAGAAATCACCCCAATGTATTCACTTTAATGAGGTCACGTGATCAACGTCATGCATGCGCGTGATCGACGCGTGCGCGTCGCCTTGCAAATTTCCTCCTAACGCGTATGCGTGGGTGACGCGTACGCGTCGCTGTCAAATCTCCTCCTCATGCGTACGCGTGAGTAACGCATGCGCGTGGCCTTCAATTTAGCAAATCCTCATTTCCTCATGAATTCTTTACTTTGCATGCTTTCTTCTTCACTTTTTCCATCCAATCCTAGCCTTATAAGCCTGAAATCACTCAACAAACATATCAAGGCATCGAATAGAATTAAAGTGAATTAAAATTAGCAATTTAAAGGCCTAAAAAACATGTTTTTTAACTCTTAAGTACAAATTAGGGAGAATTACAAAAACATGTTATTTCATTGAATAAATGTGAGAAAAGTTGATAAAACCCACCAAATTCAACACAAGATAAACCACAAAATTGGAGTTTACAGCTGGCAGATGACACTTATTCAAATAAATAACTACCTCCTAAAATCTCTCACCCACTTCTAAAAGAGATATCTCAACAACCTTAAGATAAAGGGACGGTTATCCACAACTAATAGTGGAGCTACTCCAACTGTGATTATTGGCTCATCACTTATAAATATACTGACACCCCTTAGGTATGAAGAGATCCAATACATTCTAAACCTGCTTAACTCCTTGCTGACTTAAGCATCGGAGTGTTATTGCAAGTACCACCCCCATTCGCCAATACACATACAATCACCTCGGATGACGGCTCCCAGACGCAAAGCTAGTCGAAGTCCACATTCCCTCATCGTTTGGGCCTTCAATTCAAGCCCAATCATCCGGTTCTAAGTAAGTCCTGAAACAATTATATTATTAAAAAAAATAATATTCTACTTTAATACTAATTATCCCAAATGTAAATCATACAAATTATGCTATAATTGTATATAATTATTTGTTCTTAAACTAGAGATCAAGTTATTATATTATTCATTAATAATTTATTTTTTAATTTTAAAAATATTATAGTTAAATGTACATACTTTAATTAAGCGATAATAACATTAGTCTATTAAATATAATTTTCAAACTGAACTTAGAGAATAAAATAATATTTTAATTTTTTTCGTTGTTAAAAATTCTGTGATTAGTTTGTTTAAGGTAGAGATCAAATTATTATATCATTCATTAATAATTTATTTTCTAATTTTAAAAACATTATAATTAAATGCATAGACTCTATTTAAAAGTTAAATATTTTAGTCTATTAAATATAATTTTTAAAGTGAATTTTGAGAATAAAATAATATTTTAATTTTTTTTATTGTTGAAAATTTTATGATTAGGTTTGTTTAAGGTAGTTATTTTGAGATTTTGTTTTGTGATATATTAGATATGATTTTATTTTGATATTTTTTATTATATCATTAATTAATAATTTTTTTCTAATCTCAAAAGTATTATGAAAGGAAAGTGTATATTATATGATTATGAGAAAGAAAATATTTATATATTATTAAAATTAGAATGCGTGTAATAATATTTTAAATAAATTAATAGTAGGAATGTGTTTGATTATATTATTAGGAGAAATATAATATTTTAATTTATCACTAATTACACTAAATATAAATTATATAAATTATACTACAATTACACATAATTGTTTGTTATTAGATTAGAAAATTAAATTATTATATATATAATTAATTAATAGTCATTTCTAATCTTAAAAGTATTATAATTAAATGCATAGACTCACCTTAAGGATAAATATGTTAATATCATTATTAGTTTATTTTAGATAATTTTTTTGAGATTTTATTTAATAATGTATTAATGAGTATGATTTTATTTTGATGCTCTTCATTTTCTCTCTACCTACACTTAGATATTTTGGGAACATACAATTATTAAAAAAAATATTTTTAATAATATTAAATATTTTCAAAATTTATTTTATACAAAATCAAAAATAGGATAACTTCTTATTATGACTATAAATAATGAAAGAAAATAGGATAGAATAATCATTGAACAGAAGTATAAAATATATATTAATTGAATTATTATAATTAAGATAATTTTTTATTTGGTATTTATATAAATGATAAAAAAATATAAAATTATTTTATATACATTAAATATATTCATAATAAACTTTTTTACAAAACATATTTTAGACATAAATAAAAAAAATATTTTTCATGCCTCGCGCGCATAGATCCATACACTAATACTACAACATGTCATGTCGACATGCTAATGCAAAAATGTTATATATTTTAGAATAATACGATCATGATAATATTTGGTGATACAATTCTCTAGTTAATAAAAATAATTATCCTATTTAGATTATTCTTTTTTTTTGCAATTATTATACGATTGATTTAGCTAAAAATATTTTAGATAAAATCAATCATATAATATATTAATTTAGTTGGTTAGTTGGTTCACTTAATTGTTTAAATATGTGTTAAAGTTTAAATTTAGCTTTATTTATGCAATAATTTATTAGTCAATGAAAATTTTTTAAATGATTCTCGTATCTATAATAAATTAGTCTTTAATCTATCACATTAGAAAATAATATAAACAATCAAAAAATATATAATAATTTTTAAATTTAACTAACTTATTTTTTAAGAGTACATTTTAAAAATATAATAACAATAAATTTTTTATATTTTTTATATATTTAAT
>NC_029775.3:107876462-107903937 GCF_000817695.3 Arachis duranensis
TATAAATATTTTTTTATAGTATTTTTAACTTATATCTTAAGAGATAAGTTAGCAAAATCCTAATATTTTTTATTGTAAGGATAATTATTTAGTTTGACCTTAATAATGGGGTGCTTGACAAATTTAATTTGTTAAAGACTATTAGTCAAAAATAATTAATGATTGTGTGCTATGACCCCCTTTTAAAGCATATCCTCCACGTATTCGGTACAAATTTAATTAATTTAATAAAAATAATGTTACATATCTAAATCTTTTTATGAGTCTAATTCAATCAAGTTAAATAATAAGATTTAGAATAATATTAATCGTAACTAATTTTTATTGTATTAAATTAATTTAATTAGACTTAATTAATAAAAAGATTTAAATATATAATATTATTTTATAATAAATATGCCATTAAATGCAAAAAAATATTTTTTTATTTCTAAAACTTGAACTTAAAATATTTTAATTAAATTATAAATAATTTGTTATCTTAACTAATTTTTTTATACACATTTAATAATAAAAGACTGATTCAATTGTCACATTAGCAACTAATGACACACTAGTATTTATAATTTAAAACTAGAATTATATATAAATACTAGAAAAATTAAATCTGTATATAAAAGTATGTTTATATAAAATAATATAACCTTAATTTACAATTTTTTTCTTTCGTCCTTTTTAAAATAATTAAGTTTGTTATATATTTTTTAATTTAATTTTGATATAATGTTAGATGAAAGATTTTATTCATCTGTTTAATTATATATTGTAATTAAAATATTTTGTCTTTACTATTTTCAAAAATAAAAAATATATTCTAAATTAGTAAATTAATTAATTTATTTTAAAATTTTATATGTAACACAGGTATATATACTAAAACAAAAGATAAAAAATAAGTAATAAAAATGAATAAATTGAGAATAAAATAAAATATATAAAGTTATGAAGAAAAATATTAGATTAATACCTAAACTATGATTGTTTGAATTAAAATTTGTAATTGAAAATATCAAAAAGAAAAATAATGAAATTGGAAGATACATAGAGTCATAGAAAATTATATAAAAAATATGGAGAATTTAAAATTTACCTTTTGATGAACAGAAGATGACTACTAGACAAAAAATAGAAAAAAATGTTAAAAATATAAAAATAAAAAAATTTAAGAGAATAAAAGAGTGACGGTACAAAAATTAAATTTAATTAGGTTAAATAATAATCAAAATAATAAAAAATAAAAAAGTTAATTTAAAACTTTAACCAATTAAATATAATTTATTTGTAATGGGATCATTTAAAAAAATAGAGATACATTATTATATATAATTATTTTTTTTAAAAAATGAAAACCCAGTGGGGGCAAGTGCCCCCTTATGGCTCTTACTAAACGCATATGATTTTACTATATATACATAGACATATACACGTTCTTTCATACTTTCAATTTTCAACTTTCAAGTACATAGTAAGATGAAGGCTTTCACTTATGTTCTGATCAGTCTCCTTGTTTTTTCCATTGGCATAGGTATCTTTATATCCAATAGACAATGTTTAATTTTTCTTATCTTCTATGTTTTTGTTTCAAGAATAAATTTTTTGTCTTTTATTTTTTATTTTTAAAAAAGAACAGTTTTACATGTTATATTTTATATTGTTAAAAATAGTTAAAAAAAAAGCTTATGTTTATTTCTTTTTAAAAAAAATGGAAATTCGTTTCTTTAAAAAGCGAATATTTTATAAAATGTTTACAAATATAAAGAAAGTCATTTTTCTTAGACGAAAAAGAATTAAAAGAATTGAGGCTGTGTTTGTTTATGATTTTCAGAAAAGTAATTTTGCAATCTGATTCTCTTCATGCAGTTAAAATTATTTAAAATTTGATGTTAATAAAAATAGTCTTTTTGATTTTCCAAACAAAAAAATAACCGACTGTTATTTAAATTCTAATTAATTTATTAAATTATAAAAATACGGTGAAAAGTGATTTTTTCAACCAAAAAAAAAAAACTGGTTTTTTTAATAGAAAAAAATTATAAATTTCTATTTGTTTATTCTAGTTTAGATTGCACATCCAACTGTCCAAGTAGTAATTGTTTGATGTGTTTGATGTGGATACGTAGGGAATGAAAGGCTAATGAAAGTAACAGAGTCTGTCTCAAACCATTGTACACAAACACTCAACAGTGAAATATGTGTAGCAGATCACCAGTGCGATGATATTTGCAAAAACCATTTTGGAAGGCTAGCAAGTGGGTTTTGCATTAATAGCAAATGTATGTGTCAGTACCCACCTCCATGTCACAATTTGTAGTCCTATGTTTGCAACATTTTCCCTTTGAAAAAATGTTTCAATAATGGAAAATAAAAAGCTTAAAATATATAAATAAATGATGTTTCTATGAATCAATTTTATTTACTTTCTTCTTTTTTTTTCTCGTTCTTAGTTACTTTTATGAGGTTAAAGAATATTATGAGTAATTATTTATAACCCAAATAAAAAGTAACTAAAAATTAATATCGCTTAGAAATGTCAAAGGACAACATTTGGGGTGTAATTGAAATTGACGTTCAGATACTTGTATTTGCATATATATATATATATATATACGGAATTTTTATTTTAATAAATAAATAAATTATAATAATGATTGAAATAAATAATTTAAAAAATATTTACTGAAATAAATATTTCTCTTATCTCGTTTATATTGTAAATGAGAAAATTTTGCATGTATTTAGTATTTACACGGTAAACAAGATACACGAGATACATGTTATTCCGTGTGTAAATGAGATATATGTATTTATAAATAATTAGATATAATTTTTGAAAATAATAGAAAATATTAATAATTTAATTTAGACCAAACTCTTAAAAATAGAACATTTCAAATTTCAAATAATATTTACTTTAAAAGCACATAAACACATAAATGCACTATTAAACTGTCCACGGATACCTTTCTTTCAATCGAACACGGATTATTTCTTATTCACTAATGGAAATATTTAAATTATATTTTAAACTTTTATANAATGCAAACAAAATAATTAACATATATCTCGTTTATATTGTAAACGAGATATATAAAAATTAAAAAAACTACACATATCTCATTTATACAATAAACGAGATACGTGCAAAATTATCTATCGTTTACCGTGTAAACGAAATAAGAAAGAAATATTTATTTTGATAAATATTTTTTAAATTATTTATTTCAGTAATTATTATAATTTATTTATTTATTAAAATAAAAAATCCTATATATACGTCAAAAAAATGTGAAAAAAATAAAAGAAAACCGAAGTCATTAATGAAACTAAATGGAGGAAGATTTAACCAAAAAATAAAATAAGAAATAAAAATCAATCACACTTCCACTTCTAAATTTCCATAAACAATAGTATAAAGTATAAACAAAAGCAAATAGTGTGGACAAATATATTACTAGTATATTTAAGAATTGTGAGACACACTTAGAAAATTCCACACCAGCAACTGTTATATTGCTTTGAATCCACTCAACAAAATTGCTCAATTTTTATATGGTGTATTAACTTCTACCTAAATCCTACTACCTGGAAGGCAAAAACTTGAAGCTGCTTCTGCCTACCTTGTCTTTTTGGCTTTAGCCAACTTCTTCTTTCTTTTCTTGACAGCCTTGGGGATTTTATTTTTCCGCGCTTCTCTCTTCTCTTCCTTCACCTTCTTCTTATTCTCTTTTCTAGCCGCTTTCCTGTCTGCAGGCGTCTGTGTATCGCTTTCAGAATATGAATCCACTTCGGAATCACTTTCATCATTTTCATCCTCGTCGGACTCTGAGTCACCATCTGCCTTTGAAAGGCCAGATTTATCATCAGAGTTGATATGTGAAACCTCTGTAGGATTTGATTTCACATGCTGCTTGTCATTTTGCGACGAAGGTTGTGATATTGATAATGCGTGTTTAAGTCCAGTGATGGTCTGATAGTATAAATCGCCGGTGTCCTTCCCACTTGTTATGCGTNNTAACATCATCTAGCGTCTTAGGAATGTAAGTCTGTACAGAGAATTCAGGAAATTGAAAATGTAAAAAAGAACAAAAGAACACCGTGCTGACCAGACTATAAACACGGTTGATTCAAAGACCAAATCTGAACCCCATTTCAATTATTCAAAATAAAAAGCAAAACAAGTGAATCAAACTCATATCTATAGATTGACTTAAATATCATACTAATTAAGAAAAGGATCAAGTAAGAAGCTGACATAACAAATCAGTTTACCTGCATAAATACCGAGTCTGCAATCTCATCCTCTACAGATACATCTCCTCTTGCTGAGATTTTTTGTTGCATCTAGAATTTTTTGAGAAGCATAAAAAAATTATTTCTTGAAGTTGTTCAGAAAATGCAGAGAAATAACTAATAAGAAAACAAAAAGACAAATACCTCTTCCAAATAACCATCCACAGCATCATCAGCAATAGTTGGATCAACAATAAAATCGAACAGTTCTCTTATCGTCATGACAGCCACACCATGCTTTTTAAAGAAGTCCTGCAAACCAACATGACAAAAACTACTTAATCACACCTTTACCTCATTATCCCCATTACAGAGATATAAAAAACAGAACAAGAAATCAATCATTTATTGCTACAAGTGCTTACTGATATATGAATACAATCTTCACGCAAGAAATCGAGGGCATGAGGATGGTCAGGATCAACAGCTTGAGAAACATCAATAATATACAAGTGACCCTAACAAATAGAGAACAACCATATTAGCTATTGACAGAGGCATTTAATCAATGAAATATAAACAGGTGAAGAGGAGATCACCTCAAAATAAAGTATATTATATTCGCTGAGGTCACCATGAACCAATTTGCACTTTTGATACAATGTCCGCATTGCAATAATCATCTGTAAAACAAATCCTCGTATAATTTCAAATTAAAACCTTGGTAGCACAGAAGAGCCTAATGCCCTTAGAATACTAAAAAAAAATGTGCAACAGTATTTCCATTAAGGATCCCTAAAATAATACTCAAAACTGTCGACTCACTGACTCTATTATTGACTTCACACCAAAGCATCTTTAAGGTATAATCTTTAAGAATTGAGATATCAGCTAAAAGGCCAAGTTCAAAATTATATCATGCAAGCATCACAATATACTATTGTAGTAATTTGACACACCTCAAGATAGCCTTCACGTAACTTGTCTAAAGATAAGTTTGCATCTTTAAGACGAGGGGCAGCCCAACCAGCCTTTCCTGTGAAAAATGAAAAAATAAACTCAGAAATTCAATTGAAATTGTACTTATGTTTCTTATGAATGATCAATATTGGGGGCAATTACAATCAATTCCAACTTCGATATATGTGACAAAAATTAGTGAACAACTGCCTCACTTTCTTTTCTTCCTTTTCTCTCTTTTCTTATACCAGATAATGAACAGCAGATGGATGAAAGCACTGTATCAAATATGTGCACAGAATTACATTGATCACAGTATGGGGACGTTTTGTGAATGTGGAGAATAAAAGCAGTACCTATAAATTCCATAACCAAAACATGCAGCCTCAGAAGAAGAGGTGTAGGGCACCTAAGTCCTGCTGCCTTTAGCCTGCAATTCAATTTGGGAAGAGATGAGAGAAGGAAATAATTAAGGTTAGGTATGCATGGATCCAAACTATCTGATACAGATTTACTGGAAAAATAAAAGAAAAGGTAAAGTAAAAGCTTTAAAAAATTGAAGCACATGGGACTGGCCCTCTAAGGCTCTAACACACATAAAGATTTACTAGGTTCATTTCAGTTTATTCTATCAGACATACATCAAATCCATAAAAGATCTTTGAACTGTAACAAATTATTATTACTCTAGTACCTGGTTAAGTAACTGCCATAAACCCAAATAATTTTAAACTGTTTTTTTTTTTTATTTTGATAGAAAAAACAAGATGAATGTTCGTAGCACTTCATGCATAGTGTAAAGGTAAAAGGATTAATGACAAAAAAACCTGTAAAGAACATTTGACTGAGAAACATGTGTACAGTTTACCTTCTTTTCCAATTATTTTGATTATCCAATTTAATTTTTTACATGAATTTTTCATAGCACTTCTTTTAGTAAAGTTCATAACCAACCCAACAGGGAAACAAACAGGGGGGAGAAAAGGAAGCAAACCTCATAAGATTCCTCATTTCTTTCTCTGCCCATGTTTTTACCATTTTCCTGGGATTATGCCTGCAGTATCCATTTCTAAAACGGTAGTCTCCTTGCACATATCTATCTCTATCCCTGATATCATTCAGAGAATAAAGTTCAGTTTATATAATTAATAAAAATGCAACTTTGAACGATGTAACACTCGTTATACTTACTTAAAAACCAGAATGGATGTTTTGTATACTTTAATTGCAAGTTCTTGACCATCAGATTTGGTTGCATGATAAACATTTGCCTTTAGAACAAATAAAAAGGAAGAAACGAACTCAATATGACATATAACTAATTGTCAAAACAGAATAGTCTGAGACATCATCTTGGAACCTAAACCATGATGTTCAGAAACAGGAAAACACAAAATAAAAGTTTCTGGTGCACCACATACTTCCTTTCCAGTTGAAATGCATCCATTGATATCATGAAACACACCTCGGTTAAGCATTTTGAACAAAACCATGCGCGTTCTAGGATCAATTGCCTAGGAAAACCAGAGTTAGTTGCATAGTAATTATATTTGGCTAATAGACAAGTTTAAGAGTGATTAGGGTAGTATCACCTGCTCAACAGTGGCGCGGTCTGCCTTATCAGTAGTTTTAGTTTTACCAATGGCCATCTCTCGAACACTACCACGAATTGCCGTACTCACAGAGTTAGACATCCCAACATTCATCCTCCCTTCCCACTCCTGCACCACCAAATCTAAATTTTGAGTCATTAATCCAATTATATATGTGAAAACCTAAATTTTAGGGTTTACCTCTAAGGGAGACGCACGAATGTGGTGCGTGAACTTCTGGTTGCGGTTAGAGAGAGGCTGGAGGGTGGAGGAGTTGACGGCGGCGTGGTGGTGGCCGCCATGGGCGTTGGGGCGGCGAGAATTGAGAGAGAAGGAAGCGTCGACGACGTCGTCATCGTCCTTGGAGTCAAGCCAGTCAAGGGCGTCACCGATCTCGGAATCCGAAGAAAACGATTCCTCTTCTTCATCATCATCATCATCAACCTCATCTACTACTACTACTTGTTCTTCTGGTTCTCTTTCTTGGTGTCGCTGGTTCTCCATTGAATTGAAGTGAAGTTTTGCTTTACAGAGCGTTTGGATGGACCTAACTGCCAAACTGAAAGGAATGCGGCGGGAACGAGGCCTCAGAGGTAAGACCCCATATAAACCTATAAATATTTCTGCACAAATTAACAAATTAAAATTGAAATTTGAAATTTGAAAATTGAAAATATATATTTAATTATGAAAATTTAATTTTGATATATTATGTTAATATGCCGTCTAATTAGGTAACGTTGTGTCAGAAAAATAACTGCATTTATATTTATCACATGAATAATTATTGAAGAAATCAAATATAATTAAACAATTATATAAAATATCTTTACATTGTGAGTGTATTAAAAAAAATAAAAAAATTATAAAGTAATTATAATAAATTTATTTTGAATACTTTTGACACATAAAAGAAGTAAATTATTCTCTCTATATTATTGCATAATAAATTTATCTTAAATACTTTTAACACGTAAAATGGGATAAAAAATTTAATATGCATCCAAAATTAGTATTTCTTATTAAAATGAGTCCATTAGATGAAATATCGGATTTTTTTATTTTAATAAATAAAATAATTATAATAATTGCTGAAATAAATAATTTAAAAAATATTTACCAAAATAAATATCACTCTCTTATCTCGTTTACATTGTAAAAAATATAATTTTGTACGTATCTCGTTTACACTGTAAATGAGATATGACACGTCAGCCTGATACGTGTATATCATATTTACAAGAATAAATGTCCTTTCCGGTCCCTAACGATTTGCCCGATGGACTTCCCACCCCCTAAGAAATCTAAATACCCAAATCGATCCCTATCTATTATTATTTCAGTACGTTCCAGTCCCTGCAACCGGATCCGAGCAGGTCACTGGCTGATGTGTCAGTAACTTGTCCACGTGGATTTCTCTCCTTCATAATTGGGACAAATCGCCCTCTGTACCTTTGTTGAAACGTTGCGTTTCATTATGAGCGTTATCTCCTGGGTGTTCATAGTTATTTAGGGTTTTTTCTTTATTCTTCATTGTCTTCATCGTGTGTAGAGTGAAGATAAAGGGTTTTCTCCTGAAGAACAATATGGCTATGAAAGTCAGAGACTCTTCTTCACGAATCGTGGAGGAAAGCAATGAAGTTGGGAAGAATTTGTGCTGGAGTCCAACTCTGGGTTCCACTGGGAGTATAGGAGAAAAGGCAAATCAAGGCAAGAAAAGATTTG
Organism: Arachis duranensis; assembly: GCF_000817695.3. Classification (NCBI taxonomy): domain Eukaryota; kingdom Viridiplantae; phylum Streptophyta; class Magnoliopsida; order Fabales; family Fabaceae; genus Arachis; species Arachis duranensis. Next base: position 107,884,970 of record NC_029775.3, read on the forward strand.
TAGCACCCAGATGTCATTGTGGCACATATGCAATATTGTTTCAATCTAGCACTGCAGAAAATTCGAACAGACTTTTTTTTTTGTTGCTCTTATTTTAAGGTAATCATTTTTCAATTTTAGTTTTGTTTCAAAATTCCTTGCCATTACTATGGAGTGTTATTTGTTGCAGACCGCAGCTCCACATTGCAAATACTTTGCTTGGCTTGATGAATATGTTGAGTCATATTCACATAAAGCTTATGTCAATCAGAATGGTGTGGTTGAAAGTTTGAAGACGATGAAAGAAAGATTGGAGGCACTGGAAGTAATGATGGCAAAGCAGAAAATTGAAAAAACATTTGGAGGCAACACTAAATACAGAACATTAACCACTTTTTTAATTGAAATTGCAGTTACACTTATAATTTCATCAATTTGCAGTGGGTTAATTGAGAAAAATATGAATTTGATTTAGTGTGTAATGTTATGTAAATAGAAGACAACTACTTAATGTATTATTGTTGAAATTCATAGCTTGTATGAAGACAACAACTGATGTTATGATTATTTACTCTAATTCAGTGATACTTAATTTATTTTATTTCATGTAGTTATTAGAATTTAAAATAGTGTATTGAGATATTATCATATTGTATTATTATGAGTTTCTGAAACACATGTCTATGAAGATAACAATGTAAATAAATATTCAAATCTCAGAGAAATTTGGAATTGCACTCTAATTTTTGAGAGTTTCATAAAAGTTGAAACCAACATATAAAGTGATTAAGTGATTCACAAACTAAAGCATGAGTATTTTACAAAAAGTTCACTCCAAAATATGACCTGCTCCAGAGTTTCACTCAGAAGACCATGTGTGTTTTTTCAACTTGATGCTAAAACAAAAACCAAAAAAATTGACTGTATCTCTAAATCAACCTTGAGTATTATGTAGACTTCAAATCAGAACCTAATAATAACATCAACACTATAACCAAAATAACTAAGATAGAGTCTTCCCCTAAACCAAAGTTCTACATTTTCTAAACAACATAATATCCATATAGCAAGTCCTTTCACTGTTTTTTTGGTGGAGGCTTCATTCCCAACTATACTCTGCAGACTTGTATTTATAAAATAATATCTAATAATCTAAACAATATCTACACTATAATCCAACTATACTCTGCAGAATTATAAACAATATCAGAATAGGTTGGCAAATGTTGTTACCTTCTGTTGGTCGGACATGAGATTCCATCCGCGCACTTGATGGTCTCCCAAATCATCCTGAAGTCGAGTTAAGAACCACATCCAGTTCTCTGTATTTTCTGCTCTTGTAACAGCATATGCAATAACGAATACATGGTTGTTAGCATCAAGTGACATTGCAGTTAGGAGTTGGCCTCCATAATACCCCTTTAAAAAGCATCCATCTAGGCCTATTAGTGGTCTACAACCCTTAACAAACCCATTTCTGCACGCATTTAAGCATATGTAAATTTTGTCAAACAGCGGTAGAGATTACGGAATTGGGTCAACACATATGTCAGACGTGCTGTCTGGGTTACTCCTATGCAACTCTTGTAAATAATCCCACAACTTCCCATATTGTGCCTTGTCATTCCCAACAACAATTTCTCTAGCTGCTTTCAAAGCCGTTTGGATCATTTTTGGATGGACCTGAACATTGTAGTCCTGTTTCATATGCTCCGTTGCTTCCTTCGGTGTCAGCTTAGGCTGTGTTGCCAACCTTTTTTCCAGCTTATCTGTGACCCATGCCCTATCGGCCAAATTGCTTCCATAATCCCTTCCACATGTATGCTTGTTGTGAAATGTTTTTACCTCAAATGCCATTGTTTTTGAGTTCCTTGCCACATATATTAACCATGGGCAGTTATCCTCCGCACATATAGCCCTGACCCTCTCCTTTTCATTCTTGATATACATGCAATCTCTTTCATCCCAGACAAATACATCCTTCAAGGCCTTCTTAAATCTCTCCATAGTCGAAAATTGCATTCCAAGCTCAAACCGAACCTCTCCATATTCATTTTCTTCATTGAAATCAAGTCCGTGCATTGTCCTCTCATCCTCAGAAGATACCGGGGTATGACACTCTTCAGAAGCATATTCATAGTTGTAGTTATCACTGTCACTCTTCTCATTAACCACTGCTAGACCTCCTAGTTCATCTTCTACTGGCCCTCCCATATCTGTTTCTACTGACCCTTGGGCAGAATCCAACCCACTAGGAGGTGTCTCAGTTCGATTTCCTTTACTAGATTTACCGTATAGCACATGTCTCTTCCTCCTCCTCCCAGTATACCTCTTTGATGATTTCTTACCATTTTTCTTAGGTGACACTTTCTTCTTGTTTGATAGAGACACTGATCCTTTTTCTTTTGTTTTTTTTCCATGTCTTTTTGGTGACTCAATATCACTACTATCACTCTCATAACTAGGAAGAGGAGGCTTGTAGGCCTCATCCTCGGCACTCTCGTATCCATCATCCGATGAGGATTCCTCTGTGACCACAACGGGCTCTTCCTCTGGTTCTGGCTCTGGTTCGACTGCCATTGGTTGACTTACCGGGTGCTCAAAGTAGATGTAGAACTCATTTCTATCTGGACAACTTAGGGTGGTTTCACACATGTCATTAATATCATGGTCACCATTAAGGATATGAAGTCCAAACTCCAGGTTTCTTGTTGCTGGATCAAGCCAGTAAATTTCTTTGTATTCTAGATAACCTAATCCCCTGAAGAGTTCTTCCAAGTCCTTCTTGTTGACAAAATCAACATCCATGGGTGGAAATTTCTCAATCTTTCCATCTACGTATCGTAACAATCCATTTGGATCTTTCTTGAGTATCCCACCATGATGAAAAACAGGGATAACAAACACAGACATCTGTAAAAATCCAAACTATAACTCAGTAACAGAGCTAAACTTCAAACTTAATCAACAGCAAATAGGCTAAAATATCTATCAGTTAAGAATTCTAACTTATCAATAAGCAGAAAGGTAGAAACTTTCAAAGTTAACATCACTATTATATTTTTGCAACAACCCTAACTCATCAAACAAAGCTAGTGCTTCACCCCATCCACCCATAATCACCATGCAAAGGAGAACTGAGTTATCAAAGCTAATTTCACTCCCACTATCTGACACAATCCTCAATTTGACTACAGTGAAAGATAAAGTAAGTAGAAGAGAACAAAAGATTGCTTACCGTTTCAAAGAAACTTGCCAAATGCTTCCAATGTCTTCCCACATAGTGGTGCAGCACGATCGCATGTCCTTTGTGTTTTATGGAATAACGCTCATAATGAAACGCAACATTTCAACAAAGGTACAGGGGGCGATTTGTCCCAATTATGAAGGAGAAAAACCCACGTGGACAAGTTACTGACACATCAGCCAATGACCTGCTCGGATCCGGTTGCAAGGACTGGAACGTACTGAAATCATAATAGATAGGAATCAATTTGGGTATTTAGATTTTTTAGGGGGTGGGAAGTCCATCGGGCAAATCGTTAGGGACCGGAAAGGGCATTTACTCTATTTACAATGTAAACCAGATAAGGCATGTCGCCTATAAGTATATGTCGTTCACAGCGTGCTTCTAGACCCCAGTTTGACCTTGTCAACCACTTTCTCCTTTCTATTATTCCCTTCTGACAATATAATCGACTAATACTGCGATGGCGCGCCAGGCAGAGAACGACGGAGACATCAACAGATTGAACGAGACGTCGCATTACGCCGGGGCAGCCGACTTGGAGGTTAGTTTTCTTGTGTTTAATTTTGTGCAATAAGCATATGGAAATTTTTTTTATGTGGCCATGGTTAGGCTAGTCGCGAAGAACTAGAACATAGTTTGTAGCTTTAGCAGTAGGTCTCTAGTATAAATTTAGAACTTTATTTGCTTGTGGAAGGTTGTTACCATATAATTATTAGTTTGGAACTCTGTTTTACTTGTGCTAGGTTGTTACTACTTATAACGTTTTAGTTAGGTTTTGTTTAGTATGTAATATGTAATTTAGAAATATGTGTAAGTTTGAAACATAAAAATATATTCTTAAATAGAAGGACATGTAAGTTAGAAAGAAATATTTATTTAACTTTAATGTTTTGTATATCATATTAAATTGATCTAATTACAAAGCTAATAAAAAGTGTAAGAATTCAATAAACACAAAAATTTAAAATTATTTCTTTATAAGGCCGAATTTTTTTTATTCTTCAGAGGCCTCGCCTTCTACTGCCCCGACGAGTGAGTCATACCCTTCCTCCACCCGATGCCATCGTCCCGTATCTGGTTGAGGTTGGATTCGGCGACAGGGTGCCCCTCAGGGATTTCACTTTTGACAATTCCCTGATTTCAGCATTCGTGGAGCGATAGCGTCCGGAAACGCACACGTTTCATCTCCCGTGGGGTGAGGTCACTATCACCCTGCAGGACGTGACGTACCACCTAGGCCTATGCGCACATGGAGCCCTAGTTGGGGGTGCCTCCGTGACTTCGGTAGGTGGTACCACATGGAGACGTGGGCGTTGGTGGAGCAGCTGCTTGGTGCCAAGCCTCCAGCGGCTCCACAGCAGGCGACGCAGAGAAAGGAGTCATTCACGCTCAAGCTTGTTTGGCCGTGGGATCGTGTCCGCCAGACGCCCCCTACAGCCGACCAAAGACCCTCCGACAGTACGCTAGGTGCTACATTATGTTACTGATCGAAGGATATCTGATGACGGATAAGTCGAACAACTTGGTCCACGTGCGTTAGCTCCTTCTCCTTCGGGACTTTGGGCAGTGCTGGGCGTTGTCTTGGGGATCGCCCGTGCTGGCCTAGACGTACCAGTCACTGTGTTCGACGGCACAGCGGGGCGTCATGAACATTGCCGGCTGCACTCTGCTATTGATGTCCTAGATCTACCAGAGATTTTTTCAGTGGTGTCCACCTGATAGAGGGATCTACCAGTATCCCATGGCTACGAGGTAACAAATGTTTATTTTTGTATTTATTTAAATTAATTTGTAACTTCTTACGACCTGTTACTTAACGAACTGTTTATATTCTCTTGGTTGGTGTCAGGTTGGTTGGATTGCAGTAGCAGAACAAGGATCAACATGAGGCTGGGGTCCTGCATTGGAGGGTTTCGATCGACCGGTTACGATTTGATGAGGTTAGTTCATGTTTACCACCACCACATATTCATTTTATTTCTTAATGTTGTCTCATTTTTGGGTGGCTGATTATTATGTCCGTTACAGTTTTTTCAGTTTGCATGGAGAGTGTACGATGACCTTGCTCTGCAGGCTCTGTGCCTTCCTTGGTTCCTAGAGGAGGAGGAGTGGGGGACATGGTTGTCAGCCGTCCCACTGGTATGTTTCAACCTTGTGCAGTTTCACCAAGTTGATCATGTGAAGCGGCAGTTCAATTGAGAGCAGCAAGTTCCTAGCACTCCGGTGAACCTTGACAGGTATAAATGATATCTTATTTATCATTGCTTATCGGAGTTTAGATGTCAATTATTCTAATTATGTTGTGTGTGTCACTATGTGATAGTAGATTATACAACTTCTTGTTTTTCCTGATAGGTTCTGGGTGTCCACTGCCCGTGGTGAGGATGTCTGGTGGCCTGATCAACTTTAGGATTGGTACGATGGTTGGCGCAAGCAATTTGATCCCGGTCGCAGGATCTCCATACTTCATATATTTGACACCAGGCCAACCCGAGAGTACTATGATTGGTGGCGTGGGGCTTGCCGTGTTAGGAATCTGTCGAGTCAGGAGGTTTTGGAGGATCCGAGACTTGTGGAGTTGCCCCTAAACGTACAGCCCACTGCCAGCCAGCCTAGGGACAATCTCCACCTTCCCCGGGGCGTGCCGGATCGGCGTAGACGTGCGAGGGGGCAGGGAGGATACCTGACGACCTCTTAGGAGGGACAGAGGCGCTAGAGAGCGTCAACCTGGTGAGCTAGTTAAAAGAAAACGGGTCAGGCCTCGTCGGGTTAGGCTGAATGTAGAGTCTGACGAGGAGGCGAATTTCGGCCGCCAAGAGTATCACAGAGACATCACATCGGATAGAGAGGCTTCACCTCTGGGTCCGCCTCCTCCACCTCCCCCGGCACACGCACTGCATCCACCATCCAGTTCTGGAGGGCTACATCATCGGGCAGTCTGGGACACATCACCACCGAGTTAGCATGATGCAGGTATCCGTCAGGAGGAGGAGATGGTTGATGAGATCTTATTTGATGATGCCTTCCAACTTCACACCGTCGATCCAGCCTCGATGCATCGGATCGCCGAGTCATTCCGGACCGGTAGGGAGCAGGGTATTGGACAGTATGCCACATATATCACCGGCTTCTACCTCATTGTACGGGGCGGGTCTTCGGCCGGGTAGCCAGTATACGACCCCGCCCTCCTACGACTATGGAATGTTGCTGACGTCATCACAACCTCAGATGACCCCTCCATGAGCTCCACCATCTCACCCTCAGGGTCATTTACATCAGTATGCCACATTTTCACCCTCTGGAGGGCTCCAGCCATACCATGCGCACTAGCCCTAGGATCTTGCTTAATATAGTGCACAGAAGTTCTCAAAAGCACAATTGAAGTTGAACTTACCAGTATCTGAGGTTCTGTCGAAGGGCCACACGGAGGCTCCATTGACACCCATTCATAGCTTGATGGCACTGCACATGATACTTTAATCGGTCCGATTTGATCACCCGGTACTCAGCACTCCTTCGAATACTGTAGTTCTTCATACCCTGTAGCACTGCATCTCGGCATTTGAACCCATGGCCGACCTGAAACTCTACCCCACCGACTAGTTTGTAATCCTCTTCTCCCAAGTTAGAAAACAGAGTCCTCTCATGCATGGCGTCTAGATCCATACTATAATAGTGACTTGGCACTGCCAATAGCACCGGAATTGGGTGAGGTGGAGGCAAGACATGGCGCGCCATAGTATGGGCGGGTGTCTCGGGTACAAACTCCTCCTCATTGCCCCCTTCGGAAGAATCACTATCGACACTATCCGCCACGTATTCTTCGTCCGACTCCTCGTCGCCCTCCTCCGCCTCATCAACTGGAATGGCGAGATGAATCGGTGGTGGTGCAAGAGGTCGGTAGTCCTAGACATAGGTCGAGTGTATAGAACCACCACGACCCACATCTCCAACCTCGGCAGAAAGCTCCATTACCTGTTCCGCCATGATTCTTCCATGGATGTCGAACATGAGTTGAACATGCTCGTCCCCTAGAAGTTGAAATAATCGAAACCGGAAAACTCCATTACCCATAGGTGCGTGCTAGCAACCTATACCCCACCCTTCCGACATCCCTCGCTTCTGTACCACCGAGGTTGCTCAATATCAAACTCTTCAAGTCCGACAACGTACTTAGACGCTGAGTGCGCAACAGTATTGGATTCTCACACTCAAATGTCACCCCGTTGTCGCCATTTCTCATACGACAATTAGAATAAACACACACAACTATGTAAACGTTGTTACTAGCCATTGTTGCATTATTTTTATGAGAAATACGAGATAGAAAAAGATATGAAATGTGTGTGGAGAATGCCAAAGGTTACACATTCTTTTATAAGTATATCTCATTTTCGCTATACACATTTCAGGCTGACGTGTCATATCTCATTTCTAGTGTAAACGAGATAAGAGATGAGTATTTATTTCGGTAAATATTTTTAAATTATTTATTTCAGTAATTATTATAATTATTTTATTTATTAAAATAAAAAATCCTGAAATATCTAAGTATGGCCCTATCATGTTTTGCCACTTGCTAAAAAAATTGCATGATACCAATTAAGGTTGTGAGAACCAAATTAGTCAAGTAATTTGTTCAATGATTTAATTTATAAAAATGCTATTTGTACACTAAAATCAGTCATCAATGTATTTGTGTATAAATACATGTGTGGGTTAATTTATTTTTAATGTATATTTATATTCCAGAATATATTTTATACTAGTGGCTGATTTTGGTATACACGTAGCATAACTCATTTACAAAAATGCTTTAATTGGAATTAAATTGTGATTGAACCGATTTAATTAAATATATAATAAATTATTAAAAATTTAATATATAATTTTAAATATTTAAATTTAATAATTTTTAATTAATAAAATATAAAATTTTATAATTTTCATACAATAAATTATTTATAATTTATCGTTAAAAATTCACAAACAACTTTAAACATCAAAATTTATAACTAAGAAAATCAAAACCTACATAAATGAGAACCACATAATGTTCTACCACAAAAAAAATATTAAACAAATAAATATTTAACTAAACAAAACATTTCTCATCAGAAATCATAGTTATCGTTAAATATTCTAACGTCCCAATCCAAAAGAAATAAAATTCCAGCAATAAAAAAAATGCACACTCAAGATAGTTAATCAAATTGAACAGAGTTAATAAAAAATAATAAATTACACATTAATCAAAAATAGTAAATTATACAATTAAGATTCAATAGTGTTAATCAAATTGAACTATTCCCTCCAGCAATTATATTAAACATAATCAACCTAAATGCATAATCTATTTTGGACTTGTTTCAACGCTATTTTTAGAAAAGATCTGTTTTTAATGATTTTTTTTAAAAGATCTTTTACAAATTTAAAGTAATTTTATGTTTAGATATTTCATATAAAAAAAAAATTTTATTTATCAATTATATTTAGGTAAAATAAGATAAAAATATTTTTTTATTCATTTATTATGTAAAAAATATTTTTTTAGAAAAAAAATAATCTTTTAAAAAAAATGTAAATTATAGTTTCTCATAAAAGATATTTTTTATTTTTCTAGTACTTTTACTTTTACTATTAAAAATTTGTTAAACACACTAAAAAATAAAAAATATCTTTTTCATTAAAAAAATATCTTTTTTATCGATTTAATGACACCTAAACAAACACTTTGTCCAACAACCAAAATTCATAATTCACAACAGTAAAATATAAAATATATCCATTCAGAATCATTATAATTAACAAAGAAAAAAAATTAAATTTTTGAAGAACTCAAGAAACAGAGAGAACTGAATAACATAATCACGCTATGAATTTCACGGTGGCAGAGAGACGATGAAGAGTCTGACGACAGAAAACAAATATTCACACTTCGCGGTGTGTTCGACGCACACACAGAAAAAAATGACTCGAGACACAGAGAGAGATGATTCGACGACGACGAAGACAGAGGCAGGCTTGACGAGGATAGAGCCAGTGGCCGGCGCCAACAGCAACTCCGAACCGACCTTCTAGCGATGCAAGGAGAAGAACACACTTTCGAGGAGAAAGAGCAACCTTCTGGAGATGCGAGAAGAAGAGCACACCGACGCCGATAGTGATGATGGTTGATGGTTGTTCAATAGCTTTGTTCTTTTGATCCGTTTAGGATTAGGTTTTTTTCTGCGTTGTAATTGGGAGAGAGAAAGGGGAGGGATTTCTACTGAATTGGATTTTTTTTAGATATATATAAATATCAAAACAGCATCATTTTGATCTGGATCAAAGACCAAAAGTTTTAAAAATTGATTCAATTCTGTCAGTTCATCAATTAACTTTCGATTCGACTAATTTTTTTTATCGATTTTGTTAAGATGATTCTTGGCATTAATTGAACCGAATAAAGAATCCGTTTTTGGTTGAACCGACCAATTCAATCCAATTTTCGAAATATTGATACCACACAATTTGCAAATTACAAAAAAACAACTATTAATATAGAAGGTTTTAAATATATTTTGCTGTTGTGAAAAGTTTTTCATTGGTCATTTATGTTTTTCGTAAATTGTAAACAGTTATTGTTGCTACTGACATATAAATTTTACTAATGACTAATATTAGTATTTAGTGCATTACACTAAGACTAAGGTTTTGTTTGTTTAAATAGAAAATAAAAGAAAAAGAAACAGAGGAGAAAATAAAAAAATATCAATTATTTCTTATTTTTTATTTGTTTTAATAAAAATCTTGAAAACCTTTAGAGTGTAAAATGAGTGTGAAGTCCACTCAAAAATCTTTCCTTTGCCTTTAAATAGTAGAATTTGGATTTTTTAAATTTTAAATTTTTATTTGAGAGGATAAAGTGTGATTTTTTATTCTTAAATAGTTTTTTTTTTATATTTTCTCTTAGTATCACGTATAAAATAAATGGCGAGATATCACATTTTACCCTCTAAAGTGAAATTCAAAATTTAAAAGATCAAAATCATAGACAGAAAATAGATTAAAATTAGAAAGCGACAAAAAAAAATTCATATTGTCCTTTTTAAAACACTCATTTTTTTATCCTTTTTTTTATCTAATGTTTAATTTATTTTTAAGGTATATTTATTTTTAATATATATTTTATATAAATAATAAATTTAATATTATTGTTTTAAAAATTTTACGTTCTTTGGTTCCTCTTTCTTTGTTTCTACTTTTTTCTACTATACTTCTATCTTTTCATTTAAACAAATCCTAAAATTGTGTTTAGTTCTAAAAAAAAATAGGACACTAAAAATAAAATATAAAAGATAGAGATATAAAAATTAGTATTATTGTATTTTATTTAATGATAAAGTAAATATAAGAAAGAATAAATTATCAAAATTTAATTTACTCTAATTTTTTCATACAAAATATTTTAAAAAAATATAATTATAAAAAATTAATAAAAATAATAAAAAAATTAGTTATATCTTTTATTAGTATTTTTCTATCTTTTCTATTAGGAAGAACAATATTTTCTTTCAAAAAGACTTAAAATGCACTAATTTAATATTTTTAAATACAATGTTATATTCATGTCTCATGTACTAGATATAATTTTATGTCTTCATATTGTTGTATAGTGTCCTATCTATAAATAAATACATCCTAATAATTACTTTGACATAAATGAGATGCTGCTAAAATGAGAAAGTTAATAAAGTGATAAAGTAAAAGATTAATCCTCATTGATTTTGTAACTTTAATAAACAGTATGTCTCACTATATTAATTTAAGAGTAATTTAACTTTTCACTATATTTTACTATTTTATTCTAGATCCAAATTATCATTTAATAATTTTTAATTATTAATTTGTTTATCAATTGCATATAAGTTTTTTCTCCATTAAAATTAGTTGTTGTTGAAAAGTAGAGAGAAAATTGTACATAACATTGTATATTTGTATTACCTGCTTTACTATCAAAAGTTATTACATAGTAATGACATACATATCCTGGAGAAATTAAACCTCCATCAAAATTGAACAAAACAATATATTGTACTGAACATCTCTCTTTTGTATATAAATACATAAAAATTGAAGCGAAAAATAAAACCAATGTAAAATATTAGACAGTAAAATTTTAATTAATAAGAAAAAGAACTTAGACTTCATATATGCTTCTCCAATGCATGACAAACACTCTAAGTGTCCTCATCTTTCTTTTCCTCTTCCTCTTCCTTAGATTCTTCTTCCTCATGAGCTGCTTCTTCTTCTTCCTCTTTCTTCTCCTCGGACTCCGGCTTCTCGCCATCTTCAGCATCGGCTTGTTCAGAAGGTGGAGTGGCATTGACCTTTTTGTCCTTTGCAGCCTGGAGTACATGGTTGTAGTTACCCTTCTCCATGAAGAGCTGCTGGAAATGGTGCTTGCAATACAGGACACCATCAAGGGCAGCATAGTTGGAGTGTGTCAGAGGACAACCTGCATGAGCACACCTAAAGCATGTCTTGTGATAGCACTCTCCTTCCAGCGACATCTATCCAAGCCAGAGAAAATCGAAACTTTACGTAAAATCACAAAAATAAATTAAATAATAGTATTTAAATCGTAAAATCGTTAAACTTAACATAAATTTTATAAAATGAATTTGTTTATTTAAAATTGTAATATCAAAATATTTTAAAAGTTAAATCGAAATTCTAACTGTTATGCATCTGTCAAACAAAATTCTACGAGTTAAACACAATAATTTTTCAGATAATAAATGCATAAAGTGTTCAAGTTTGTGATGGAAGTTACTAGTCCCTTTTGTATAATTTTCACAAACCTTCTCCAGTGGATACACTGTTTTTCCACAAACTGAGCATTTGTCTAGAGTTCCACTAAACATGGATGAGAGTCTGCTTGGAGCCTTGTTCTGCAAATTAATTAAAATCATTCAAATTGAAATTAACAACTCAAAATTGTAATGCACATTCTTGTTAGGTTCCTGGAGAGTAAACATACCGCATCATTTGATTTTTCAGAAGGCTTTGCTGTCGTGTTAATCGTCGCGAAAAATGCAACACAGTTTGTTAGCCAGAGAGCAAAAATAGAAGGCAGAGAACTACAGAATCAGAAGATGATGTTGTAGAATATGAATCTTTACCTGTTTGAAAGTTCTTACTAAAATTTCCAGATTCCTTGAAAAGCTGTTCAAAGTGTGTCTTGCAATACAGGACACCATCCATTGAGGAATAGGTACTCATCTAAACCAACATAACTTAGTATTATTCATGCAACCAATTTAATGCATAATTAAAGAACATCATAGCTACTCATATTTTATACTTTATATAATCTTTAAATAAAATAAAGAATTTAATTTTGATGCTCTCTTAATTCTCGATCAATGAACCTATAAAACCCTTTAAATTGTATCTTATTCAATCCCAGTATTGTAGACATTTTCGCTTTTTCACCACTAATTACTTTTTATTTTCTTCTTGTATTTTTTAGAAAATGTCTCATCATTTGTTGTCTCATTATTCATCAAATAACATGAACAAAATTAACAATAATGGAATTATTATTGCTTTTACTCAATTACATGAAATTTTTTATCAACCCCGTATAAATCAATTTTACATGTACATTCAATCATATAATGTTATGTTATTAAAATTAACAATTTTTTACATTGATTACGTGAATGATTATTTTAAACAGAAAATATGATTAAATTCCTATATATACTTTTTTTACATCAAAGTTAAATTTTAAAATAAATAGTTACAGATATTTTTAAGACTGATACTAAATATGTTTTTAGAAGATAAAATATTTCTCCGCTTACATTTTGAGATAAATGATTTTTAAGAGAAGATAGATATTATGCTCTTTCTTTCAACAAATGGTTGATTAGGCAAGAATAATAGAATGTGCCAAGAAATGAATGAATGAATGAATGAAAGAAACAAACATAACATAGTTAAAAAGCAAGATTTAAAAGGGTGTTGGAGAATTAAACATACCGTAAGATAACCCTTGCAGTGAGTGCATCTGAAGCAGTTTTTATGGTAAGGTATACCTTCAAGAGTTAACAAATCAACCACATAAACAGTTTTGTCACAAGCCTTGCATTTGTCCAAAGTTCCTGTGAATGACATTTTGCAAATATTTTTTTTTCTTTATTTCTTTTCTCAACAATAACTCAAAACAAGGCTAAGGAAATTTATTCCTTGTGTTTTATTTTCTTCTAATAAATTGTTTTTATTTATTTTTTTCCTTTAACCCGGGATCTAAGGATTAAAGAGAAACTCAGAAAGAGAGAATAGTACTCATAACCTCAAAAGACAAAAATGGGTGTTGAACAAAGTCTTTGATTTGTCTAATCAAAGTAATTTATCAATGATTAACAAGTGATTAGAGACCTCAGAAATTTTGAGGAAAATATGGATTATTGGTGCTTTCATTTGTGGTTATAAATTTGTGTTTTTGAGGGAAAACAGGTTTGTCTCTGAGGACCCGTTCAACTGTTTGGGATCAATTAGATACCAGCAAATATAATAACTAACACCATCTGCTTTCTACATTTATTATTTCCTTTTTTTTGTGCATAATTTTTTTTTGTGCATAATTTTTTTTTTGAAAAAACATAATATTTATTTGTTTTTAAGGGTTTATCAGAGGCTATAGCATCATGAGTCATGATTCTTATCTGGTGTAATTTTTATTCTTTTTATAAATCTCATTTTAGTCGGTGAAGAAAAATATTATATTAACGATTCCACCTAAAGAAAGAGAAAAAATGTACTATATTAAGAAAAATGTTATAATTTTTACGTATACATAGAAGAGTGTTATAATTTTTTTTAATTCAAGGTCTGTAATTTTTTTACTTTGTGATATTATTTTTAATATTGTCTAAAAATAAGTTATCGTATTCATTTTTATTTTTCTTTATTTTTAAATTTTAGTTGTTTTATTCTTAAATTTTGATATTAAAATTTTTATTCTTAATCTTTTTTATACTAGAGTAATATATTTTGTGATAAACTTTTGTATCTTATATCGAATATGCAAAGCAAAAGCAAACAATTTTTGAAACAAAGGCAGAAGCTTTAATAAATTAGCCAATTATATATGTTTAAGTAGAATAAAAATGTTAATTATGTTGTTATATCAACTATTATGTTAAGTAACTATACATCTCAATTGTTGTTTTGTTTCATTGAAATAATTATGCTAATGAAGTTATATGACAAATATGTTTAATCTTCTAAGAATAAATTATTAATTTATATAATTAGTAATTGGAATTTGTTTTATATATTTTTTTATAGATTTAGTTCAAATGTGCTTCTTCAAAGGTTACTAATTGAAAAAAAAAATAAAAATATACAAATTAATGTAAACTAACATATTAAAAATCATTAACTATGCTAATTTATATATATTAAGTTTTTAATAAAATTATTTGGATGAGCTTCTAAGAAAATATCTTTTTTCGAGTTATCTTTTTTTAAAAGATCTTATAGAAAAGTAAAATTAATTTTATGTTTGGATATCTCATACAAAAATATCTCTTTAATTTTTATCTATTATGTATGGTATAATAATATAGAAATACTTTTTTGTTTATTTATTACATGAAAAATATTTTTTTAAAGAAAAAAGATCTTTTAAAAAAAGATGTAAATTGCAGTTTCTCAAAAAATATTTTTTTTTCTAATGCTTTTTGTTACGGTGGGTAACCGGAGATTAATAGGATGGATGGCGTTTGGTGGCCCAAGTGTATGAAGGAGGAGGGCTCCGGATGAATCTGCAACTCGGGAGGCTCCGTCCGACTTGTGCTCGCGAGTGAATGGGGGGTGGTACCTGCAAAGACACTCCGATGCCTAAGTTAGCAAGAGTGTAAGCAGGTCTAGAGAGTATTGGGCTTAGAGATACCTGAGGGGTGTCAGTGTATTTATAGTGGTCAGTGCCCCTACTTGAGCCCAAATTTTCTTTAAAGTTTGGGTTCAAGTACTTAACTCGGGTTCGTAGTCGACTTGCTTGGAGGAAACATGGGTCTTAGAAACCGACGTGATTTTCGCGACCCTTTGTTTCTGACAGTTACGTCAATTCAAGCGTCGTGTCCGTTAGGGAAGCATCGAGGACTTTGGTAACGGTGCAATCTCATTGATGACTGCTCCGCTTTTACCATTATGCCCCTTAGCATGTTTATAAATACTTTCCCTCTCTTTTCATTTTTCCGTTTCTGCAATCTTTCAAACTTCTTCTTTCCTTGCTCGTGCTGTATTCTTGTGTTCGAAGATTTCTGTTTTCTCCAACCTTCATTTCTCGGATAAAGGTTAGTTTTATTTTTTCCATGTCATGCCTTATGTTTGCATGCTTTGTTTTGTGTGTAGATAGGTTGGTCTGTAGATTCTAGCTTCGTATCTCTCCTTTTTAGGGGCCGTGTTTTTTGATTTTCTTTTCCCTTTTTTTTTCTTTTTGTAGGTTTCTGCCACTTTTCTTTATATAAAAAATGGCTTCCATAGACGTTCTTTCTCAGTGGGTTGATGTTACGGTCCTTGGGGAGGAACCGTTGGTCGATGCTGAGTTTATCACTCATCTTCGTACTCATTACAGGCTCTGTACTTCGGAGGAGGACGAGCCAAAATATGAACTGATAATCCCGGGTCCGGAAGACCGGGTCTGTTTTGGGAGAGTTAATGAGGCGGCCCCTCATTTTTTCTTCATGTATGAATGTATGATCACCCGCTTGGGTGTTTTTCTTCCTTTCTCGGATTTCGAGATATCTGTTTTGCACCACTGTAGAGTTGCCCCTACTCAACTTCACCCTAATTCTTGGGATTTTTTAAAGATTTATCAGTTTATTAGCCACGCTCTGGACTTTCCGACCTCTTTGAGGATTTTCTTCTTTCTTTTTCATATGACCAAGCCCTTTAGTGGGCTAAACAACAAACAGCAGTGGGTATCCTTCCGAGCCATACAAGGTCGGAGGATTTTCACCCTTTTTAACGAATCTTTTCATGACTTCAAAAACTACTTTTTCAAAGTTCAAGCCGTAGAAGGTCACCACCCCTTTTTCCTGGATGAGCATTCCTCCCCTCGCTTTCCCCTTTATTGGTTGCCGTCCTCCCCTTGTGAAAAGTATGGTCCAGATGACCTAGATGAGGTGGAGGCAGCCATTGTGGGGTTTTTCCGAGAAGCGTGGGGGAGGGCCCCGTACTTGGATACCAGGAAAATCCTCCAGGGAACGCCGACTTTTGTTCAATCTCAACTAGGTAGTGCATGCATTTCTTATTTCCGAGTTGTTTCTGCCGACTTGAATGTTGCCGACTTGTAACTGTTAGTTGTTTTTCTTGTAGATATGGCAAGGAAGAATGCTCAGGAGGCCTACCAGAGGGTCCAGGAGGCTAAAGCGAAGTCCCGGGCTAGGTCCAGTGGTGCCAGGGCAATCGCCTCTCCTCCTCCTCCTCCTCCTCCTCCTAAGACTATGGGTACTCCCTCTCAACCTATTATAATCTCCTCTTCGACTTTGTCTCGGCCACTCCCTTCCGCCCAACTTCTCTCCGAGCCAGAGAGGAAGAAGCGCAAGACTTCAGAGTCTGGCTCTTCTTGGGATGGTGGGGTTAAGGCGGATGCTCTTGCATTCGTCCGAAAGAACATCTATCCTTTTATAAGTATGGATGATGTTTCTGTTCGGAACCATCTCACCACTCTGGCCGAGGAGAGTTTTAGGGCGGCGGGTGTGTGTGGCAAACTTTTGGACATCTTCGAGAAGACTCCCCTCAGCTCTTTGAGGGCATCCTCGAAGGTTGAGGAGTTGGAGGGGAGACTTCTTATTTATGAAAAACATGAGAAAGAGTTGAAGGAAGAGAGAGATAAATTGAGGAAGGAGAGGGATCACCTTAAGGAGGAGGAGAGTAAGCTGCGGGCTCAATGCACTTTGGAGGCAAATTTGAGGAAAACAGCACAAGACAGCTACCACAGTTTATTTCAAGATATTGTTGCTGTGAGGAAGGACTTGGTGAATTCTCGGAACGCATACGCCGAGTTGGAGGACTCCATTGCTGATGGGGCCGAGGAGTCTTGGAGAATTTTCCTGGAACAAGTCAGAGTTATCGCTCCCGACTTGGATCTTTCTCCTTTACATCCCGACAAGGTAGTTATCGATGGCGCCATCGTTGATCCTCCTGTTCCCGAGGTTGTTTTTGAGTCGGATCTGAAGACTCGGGGGCAAAGGATTATTGAGTCTCCTCCTCGTTCTAAAGATGCTCCGAGTTCTTCCTCCGTTCCTCCGACTGGTCCTGGTGGCGCCCCTCCTGAGTCTGGCGGTGGTGATTCCTCTACTCCCTTGAAAAGATAACTTTGTTTTTTATGGCTATATGGGGGCTCGGCCTGTGAGTCCCCCCTTTTTTAAACTTATTCATTGTTGGTGGTTGTGTGAACAATTTCCCTTTGGCCTTTTAAGGCCGTAAACAAAATATTCTGATCTGTGCCCTTTTTGGATAAGGGTTTTTAAACAAAAGTGAATGCCCTTTTTTGGATAAGGGTTTAAGTTACCTTGTGCGTGCATGCTTTTCTGTTTTTGATATTTCGAAGAACCCTTTTTGATCTTTTTTCTGAAAACCTTTTTCTTGGCTTGTCTTGCTTTTTCGAGCCCTTTAGCTTGAGGGCTTTTCACGCAACCTTCGATCCTAGGTTTTTCAATCTCTTTTGTTATCCTTTATACTCAACTTTGCTTTAGTGAGTTTTTATGACTTAGGTTATTTTTGTGATGCGTTTTTCATCTACTCGGAGTGTTTCCGAGTTTGTCTACTCGGGTTCTTATCTCGACTTACGAGTCGGACTGTTCCCGAGTTTGTTACGATCAACTTATACAACCTCTTTACACCGACTTGTGCCTCGTCGTTTTATCCTGACGACCATCTTAGGTCGGTTCATGGGATTTTCACGTTTTGTCGAGCTTAAGTCGGTGCGTTTCGTAGAAAGACTTAGAAAAAATAAAGGAGGATATTAAGAGAGATATTGTAAATGAAAAAGATCTTAATTGGGAAGGTACCTTCTTGCTACTAAGGGTCTTGATAGCCTATTTTCCCTTAGCCTCTACTATGATGCCTCGTTAAAAACCCTTCTCCAGAAAAAACCCTTTTTTGGGAAAAAATCATGAAGTTTGGGAAAAGAGTACATCAGGGAGTAGAGTTCGCTTTTAACTGTAGTACCTTTTCATATTACAAGCATGTCACGACCTTGGTAGCTCAGTGCCATTCAGGTCGGTTACTCTATAATAACCTTTCCCTAGCACTTCCTTGATTTTGTATGGCCCCTTCCAGTTTGCGGCGAGCTTTCCTTCCCCTGATTTGTTGACTCCAATGTCATTTCTGATGAGGACCAAGTCATCCAGGACAAATGCTCTTCGAATGACTTTCTTGTTGTATCTAGTAGTCATCCTTTGCTTTAATGCCGCTTCTCTTATCTGGGCACCCTCTCGGACTTCGGGGAGCAAATCGAGCTCCTCTTTGTGCCCCTGTATATTTCCGACCTCATCATGGAGAATTACCCTTGGGCTTTGCTCATTGATTTCTATTGGAATCATGGCTTCTACGCCATAGACTAATCTGAAGGGTGTTTCTCCTGTGGCGGATTGGGGAGTTGTCCTATAAGCCCATAGCACCTGAGGGAGCTCTTCAGCCCAAGCTCCCTTTGCTTCCTGTAGTCTCTTCTTTA
>NC_029775.3:107904866-107929015 GCF_000817695.3 Arachis duranensis
TTGTTGGAGGATCCGTCTACATAGAGTTCCCATGTAGTCGGCTTTTCCTCTTGTTCTCCTGCATATTCTGCAACGAAGTCGGCGAGGCATTGGGCTTTAATTGCTGTCCGAGTTTCATATCTCAGGTCGAACTCGGAGAGTTCTATTGCCCATTGAACCATTCTCCCTGCAACATCCGTCTTTTGGAGGATTTGCTTCATGGGTTGGTTCGTACGGACTCTTATTGTGTGAGCCTGAAAGTAAGGTCGTAGCCTTCGTGAGGCTATCACTAAGGAGTAGGCAAACTTTTCTAGTTTGTGGTACCTTAGTTCAGGGCCTTGTAGGACCTTACTGATGAAGTAGACCGGGTGTTGCCCATCCTCATCTTCTCTTATCAGGGCTGATGAGACAGCCCTGTTTGCCACGGATAAGTATAGGACGAGGTCTTTTCTCGGTATTGGTCGGGTTAAGATAGGAGGTTGGCTTAAGAACTTTTTGAACTCTTGGAACGCCTCCTCGCATTCCGGAGTCCATTCGAATTGGCATCCCTTCCTTAATAAGGAAAATAGCGGAAGGAATTTTAGTGCCGATCCTGCCAAAAACCTGGAGAGGGCTGCAAGTCGGCCATTGAGCTGTTGAACCTCTCTCAAACAAGTCGGGCTTTTCATTTCTAGGATGGCTCTGCATTTGTCGGGATTGGCCTCGATCCCTCTTTGTGTTAGCATGAATCCTAGAAATTTTCCTGCTTCCACCGCGAAGGCGCATTTTGCGGGATTTAGTCTCATCCCATGCAACCTTATAGTGTTGAAGACTTGTGAGAGGTCGGTTAAGAGGTCGACTTCCCTTATAGTGTTGAAGACTTGTGAGAGGTCGGATAAGAGGTCGACTTCTTGCTTGGTTTTTACTAACATGTCGTCGACGTATACTTCCATTAGGCTCCCTAGATGGGGGGAAAACACCTTATTCATCAGCCTTTGATACGTGGCTCCTGCATTCTTTAGTCCGAATGGCATGACCACGTAGCAATAGTTGGCTTTAGGTGTGATGAATGATGTTTTCTCCTGGTCGGGTTCATACATTGGGATTTGGTTATATCCCGAGTAGACGTCCATGAATGATAAGTATTGGTACCCCGAGCTGGAGTCCACCAGGGTATCAATACTCGGTAGGGGATAAGGGTCCTTAGGACATGCCTTATTCAAGTCGATATAGTCGACGCACATTCTCCCTTTGCCATTCTGTTTTTTGACTAGCACTACATTGGCTAGCCACGTTGGGTATTTGACCTCTCTAATAAAGCCGGCTTCCAGGAGCGCCTGTACTTGCTCTTCTACTATTAGGGCTCGTTCCGGACCGAACTTGCGTCTTCTTTGTTGTACAGGTCGGGACCCTGGGTAAACCGAGAGCCTGTGGGACATGAGCTCGGGATCAATCCCGGGCATGTCGGAAGCCTTCCATGCGAAGAGGTCGGAATTAGCACTAAGGAGTTCAGCCAGCCCTTGTTTTTTAGGAGTTCACCCAACCTTTGTTTTAGGGTTTCCCCTAGGTTGGCTCCTATGTAAGTGTTTTTTCCTTCCTCCTCACCGACTTGTATCTCCTCGGTTTTTCCTCCCGGTTGGGGTCGCAGCTCTTCTCTGGTCCTTGTGCCGCCTAGCTCTATGGTGTGGACTTCTTTGCCCTTTCTTCTCAGATTTAGGCTTTCGTTATAGCACTTCCTTGCCAATTTTTGATCTCCCCTCACCGTTGCTATTCCTCCTGGGGTCGGGAATTTCATGCAAAGGTGGGGAGTTGATACCACTGCTCCAAGGCGATTAAGGGTAGTCCTGCCGATCAAGGCATTGTAGGCTGACCCTTCATCAATGACTATGAAGTCTATGCTCAGAGTCCTTGATTTTTCCCCTCTTCCAAAAGTGGTGTGAAGGGGTAAAAATCCCAGTGGTTTTATTGGCATATCCCCTAACCCATATAGGGTGTCGGGGTAAGCTCTCAACTCTTTTTCATCTAACCCTAGCTTGTCGAAGGCGGGCTTGAAAAGGATGTCCGCCGAGCTTCCTTGGTCTACTAGGGTTCTGTGGAGATGGGCATTGGCTAGGATCATAGTTATCACCACGGGATCATCGTGCCCGGGGATTATCCCTTGCCCATCTTCTTTTGTGAACGAGATAGTGGGGAGGTCGGGTGACTCATCTCCGACCTGGTATACTCTTTTGAGATGTCTTTTGCGAGAAGATTTAGTGACTCCTCCTCCCGCAAATCCTCCTGAGATCATGTGGATGTGTCTCTCAGGGGTCTGCGGTGGAGGATCTCTCCTATCCATATCATCCCGCTTTCTTTTTCCATGGGTGTCCGACCTCTCCATGAGATATCTGTCAAGCCGACCTTCTCTAGCCAGCTTTTCTATCACATTCTTAAGGTCGTAGCAGTCGTTAGTGGAGTGACCATATATCTTATGGTACTCGCAATAATCGCCGCGGCTTCCCCCTTTTTTATTTTTAATAGGTCTAGGGGGTGGCAGCCTTTCAGTGTGGCAAATCTCTCTGTATACATCCACTATAGAGGTTTTTAGAGGAGTATAAGAGTGATATTTCCTGGGCCTTTCAAGACCGAGTTCTTCCTTCTTCTTGCCTTCCCTTTCCCTTTCCTTAGATGAGGAAGCGGGTCCGGGTCGCCAACTCAGGTCTCTTAATTTTGCATTCTCTTCCATGTTGATGTACTTCTCGGCCCTCTCTTGTACATCACTTAGAGAAACGGGGTGCCTTTTAGATATGGACTGTGAGAAGGGAACTTCTCTGAGTCCATTGACTAACCCCATTATGACTGCCTCTGTGGGCAGGTCTTGGATCTCCAAACATGCCTTATTGAACCTTTCCATATAGGCTCGTAAAGACTCTCTGACCAGATACATCCGACTTTTGAAGTTGCTTAGATGATGCTTTGGATCCGTGGTTCCGTCATAGAGGTCCATATCAGGGCTTTTAAAGTTCTTCGGAACCTTTGCCCTCATTATGTCCTCGCTGAAAGGATCTTCTCCGCCCGAGAGGTGGTCTTCTTGTTCGTCGTGGGAGTTCTTGAGGGAGGATTCTAGCTGTAAGAGTTTTCTTTCTAACTCTTTTCGCCGTTCCATCTCCTCTTTGAGGTACCTTTCAGTTTCCTTCTGATTTTCCCGCTCTTGCTCCAATTGTTCCAGGCGGCTATGGACTAATCCCATTAATTCAGCTACGTGGGATGGTCCGTCTTTTTCCGATTCACGCCCATCTGAGGAATTTACCTTCGGATTCTTCACTCCGGAGGTACCCTCTCTGTGTTGGTTGTTATCTTCCTGGTGTAGGGCCAGGTCTTCATTGTCATTACCGCTGTCTAGATTCTCTTGTTCAGAATCTGTTTCCACATGTCCTTCTTCGTGGGATCTGTCCGCCATTAATGGATGATCTCGCGGGTCCCCAGCAACGGCGCCAATGTTACGGTGGGTAACCGGAGATTAATAGGATGGATGGCGTTTGGTGGCCCAAGTGTATGAAGGAGGAGGGCTCCGGATGAATCTGCAACTCGGGAGGCTCCGTCCGACTTGTGCTCGCGAGTGAATGGGGGGTGGTATCTGCAAAGACACTCCGATGCCTAAGTTAGCAAGAGTGTGAGCAGGTCTAGAGAGTATTGGACTTAGAGATACCTGAGGGAGTGTCAGTGTATTTATAGAGATGGGCCAATAACCACCGTTGGTGTAGTGCCGTATCGCCAATGACCACCGTTGGAGTAGTGCCGTATCTTTAGGGTGTTAACCGTCCCCATTATCTTGGGGAGGTTAAGATATGGCTTTATGAAGCGGTTAGAGAGATTTTAGGGGCGGTTACTCATTTGAATGAGCACTTATCTGCCAGCTAACCTCACATCCGACTTCTTCAGACCAAGTCGTGGTTGATACCGACTTCTTACGTGGAGGTCGGTACTTAGCTAGGCTTAATCCTTCAGATTAGGCCTTTTAATTGGACCTGGGCCTTTATCATTGGGCCAGGGTATGAACACTTTTACTACTAAAAATTTGTTAAACACGATAAAAAATAAAAAAATAATCTTTTTTCTTTAAAAAAATATCTTTTTTTTTATCAAAATAATAACGTCCAAACAAACACTAAACATTAATATAACAAAAGAAATTAATCACTTAATTTATCTATATACTAAGTAAATTAATCTTTTTAATAAATATACATTAATACTTTTTATAAACAAATTATACATAAATATAATAAAATAAATTAAGTATAGCTATCCATGAGTTTTGTCACATCAAACAAGCCGCACTTAGGGATTGTATGAAAGGGAATACTTCACACCACATGAAAACAAAAGAGTCCGAATTTGAAATTGCATATATTCGTTGCTGGACAATGTAACTAATGTGTGTATTCAGCTAGAAACTTGGTTGTTCTTTGCAGTCGCATATTAGATAAGAGAAAAAAGATTATAGTAATTTTATACTTAAAGTATTTAAAAGTAGCATTGTGATAGAGAATTGATGATGTAATTTGATACTTAAAATAATTAAAAGTAGCATTATGATAAAAAGTTGGTGATGTAATGATAACCATTATTTTTCCCATTACAAAAATAATAAATATTATGATTCAATTAATATAATTTTTATATTTGTTATTTGATTAAGGATTACTTAATAGTACACTTGTCATAAAATAAATTAGTTAAATTCGAACCTAAATATATAATTGAATATCACATAGTTAATAATCATTGTCTGTGCAATTACAATAAAAACTATTTGTATAAATTATTTAATGTTTTTTTATGTATAACAATATCATAGTATTACAATTTTTTTAAAATACACATATATAATAGTTTTTTCACATATAAGTAAAATCCACCAATATGAAATAAAGAAGTTTATTTCAACTATCAAAAATAGAGAATGAAACAATATTTTACTCTAATCAATGAATATATATTCACTACAACATAGTTGATATATATACATTAGATTATAAATATATATTAATTTTTTTATAAATAAACTATATAATAAATACAATAAAATAGATAATGTACACAACCTGGCGTAACCCGGGCTTTATACTAGTATAAGATAATAGGAGAAGAGAATAAATTAGTAGTTCCTTTGGATTTTGCACATCACCATAACTAACAAACGTGAAATTTTCTTCATTCATACACAAAATGAGTTCATGCATTGCAAACCATCAGCGAGGTGAAAACTAGAAGGTAACAGCAGAAGGGACATCATGTAAGGGGTGACCCTTCCTATTTCTTTCCATGATTTTGCGTGCAAGCGATACTTGCTTGCCTACCACGAATATGAATGCCTTCCCCACACCCTTGGCACCTCTCGCCGTTCTTCCGACACGCCTCACATATTCGCTTGGATCCCTCGGGAAGTCGAACAGTATCACGTGCTCCACTCCCCAAAAGTCTATTCCCCTTGATGCTCTGCACTCAACAACCCTCCTTACTTATTTCATTATCAGAATAAACAACTCTAAATGCAAGACTTTGTTTAAAATAGATGAATACCGGTCCGTGCAAACCATAAACTGGGACACTTGTTTTGACGGTGAACGTGCAAACTCCTTCATACTTGCAAGCCTTGATTCTTGTGTCATGGCAGCATGGAAAGGTAGAACTTGTATAACTGCTCCCTTTCTATCTATACGCTTTAATGCATTCTCAACTTTTCTGCATGTTTCAATCTGCAAATTATTTCCAGATAATTATAAACCAAATAAAACAAATAAAAAGAAAAAGATAAGCGCAACAAACATTCAATATTGTATAAATAGGAATTGAAATACTTTGTTGCAAAACACAATAGTTCTTGGAACAGGGCGTTCCTCTGCAAGCTGCAGAAGAGCAGATTTCTTGTTCAGAAATGCTGTATCAGTAGTTTTTTCTTGCCCATCTTCTCCACTGCAATCTACTATGATCTGAACAAATGAGAAAATAATCAGCATGGTCATTTACCGTGAATTTTATGATTCTTTAAAATGGTACAAGATTCAATTATCAATTATGTTTATATTGGAAATCACTTGCATTATAAGTTTATAATATGATTTATAAAGGGCGTTACATGTTACATGGCTTTGACACCAAAATGAACCAGCATTTCTAGAATATAAAGAAACCAATTTTATATTTTTGAAGCTGCAGTGTCATATCCTATATCACAGAACAAAGTAAATAAAGCTGAAGAACAAGTCACAGTCCAGCAATGGTTTCTCATGCTCAACTCATACAGGAATACTGATTCCAGTTTTCTCAACTGGAATGTACCTCTTCAAGGCGTGGGCTTATTCGGTGCATACTAGGTCCCATGATCATTTCACAATCGGGGAAAATTTCAACCAGTTTGCTGTAAACATCTCTTGGTAGAGTTGCAGTCACAAATAAGTATTGTGTAGTTATGGGTGAGGAATTGATCAAGCTTTGAAGAGCCACTTCGAAATCCTCATCACCAAAGAGAATATCTACCTCATCCAAAACAACACTGCAACAAATTATTATAGTTAGGCCAAATTATACAATTGGAAAACAAAATATCATTAATTCTACAAATATTCAGAGTGGAACTAACGGGCATAGAAATCTAGTACGTTATTAGGGACTTCACTAAAAGATATTCTAAGGATGGTGTTTGTTAAGAAGATGATAATGGAAATTTTTAAGGTTTTGAAGTACTCAATGTATTGGAAACAAAAAATTTAAGTGTTGAAATAGAAAAGTTTGTTATCCCAATGGTTATATATCTGCAGTGGCTAACATCTATTCCAGATATCAAACATTGTTCAAGTTTCAACACCAACAGAATGTAAATTCCACATATTGGATGCTTTATGCATGTTGATGGCAGATTAAGCTAACTCCAACCGTGCGTTAATAATTATGGCATTAATAATGGCATCATTGTTAGTTCAACGATAAAACCAACATAGCAGAATATTGACATTACCAACGCTAATTAATAATTCAATCCAAACAAGATCAGCTTTTACCATCTTAGATTTGTTAACTGCAAGAAGCCCTCCTTCATAAGGAACAAAAAACGGCCAGGTGTAGCTATTAATACATCAACACCCTGTTGTAAAGTTTCCAGTTGAGTTCTTTGTCGAAAGCCACCTGTGACAACCATAGATTTAAATGGAACCCCAGATCTAGACAGTGATCGACAATTATCTAAGACCTGCAAGCAATTTTTGACAAACAAAAGTTATACCACTCTCCAAATGATGAAACTGCACATCTTTTTCTAACTTGTGTTTGTGCAGTCAGATGATTGGCATGGCCCTGCATACTCGTAATCCCCGAGTATTACGATTTTAGGGCTTGAATTTCAAATGCTAAAAAGTAAATACTATCATGTGAAATAATGAGACATACTTTGAATCCCAAGTAGAAACTATAATTGGAATTTTTGTAACCTCATATTTTGAAATTACCCAAAAAATAACTAAAAGCTTAAGACAAATCCTTGAATAACCAACATGATTCTAAACAATAATGTTATAAGTGGTCCAATGACTTGAAAGTGAATATTTGTTTTAACGGGGTTCAATAGGAGAAGCAAAACAACCTGGGAAGCTAATTCAGCTGTTGGTGCTAGTATGACAACTCTAGGAGCTTGAGGAGAGGATTTACTGTGTCCTTCTAGTTCTTCTTGCCTAAGACGCTGAATTATTGGTGCAAGATATGCTAAAGTCTTTCCAGAACCACTTTGGTCAGCTATAATACAAGTCTTTCCAGCAATAACAGGTGCAAATGCCATGGCCTACACGAAATCAAATTATAGAGTATAGAAATCAGCCACAGCATAATAACTAAAAAGCAATCACACAGTTTACAATTTATATCATAGTTACATGAATTCACTAATTAGATAATCTAGAATTAATACTCAAAGTGGTCCCTGAACTTGCAGTCGAGCCTCAATGTCGTCCCTGAACTTAAAATTGCCCTAAATTTGTCCCTGAAGTTAACAACGGTCGCCCCTGAAATACTTTCCGATGACAAAATGATAATGTGGTTGGACGGAGGCCACACTAGAAGCCGCGTTGGACTGGTAAAACATCATCGTTTTATTTTTTGCGCCCAAATAGAACATAAACGACATTGTTTAGGGTATTTTGAGGGGTTTTAACATGTTGGAGTTAAAACTCGGGGCAAACAAAGGCTAACCCGTTCTAGTTGTTATGACTGGCAAGAATGTCTAGGTTCCTTAATCCAAATCCAAATTTAGGAGAAGCTAAGCTAGCTGACCTTTTGAGAGAAAAGGAAATAGCTACACCGAAGGATTTGGTTCGTCTGTTCATTGGAGTAAAGCATTTATTGAGCTACATGGATCAGCCCGCTTTCTGTCTCTGATCCCAATGAGTGAGACCAAGATGGCTGACTGGAGTGCCACAATCTCGCTTCCTCGGGGACGGATATTATGAGGGGGTTTTAACATCAAAATACCCTAAAGGATGTCGTTTATGTTATATTTGGGAGCCAAAAATAAAATGGCGACATTTTACCAGTGCAGCATAACTTTTAGCATGGCCTCCACCACGTCATTATTCCGTCACCAAAAGGTATCTCGGGGACGACCGTTGTTAAGTTCAAGAACAAATTTGGGGCAATTTTAATTCAGGAATGACATTGAGGCTCGACTGCAAGTTCATGAACCACTTTGAGTATTAACTCGATAATCTATTGCATAACAATTCATGCGTACCACATACTATTTCATCTGCGTAATTGAACATGTGTGTATTTTTCACATAAAATATTTATATATTGCATAACGCGTACTGAATACCGTTCCCATGCCAGATTTCTATGTAACTATGATTCACATAACACTAATAAATGAAGAGCCACACTCCAACAATGAAAGAAGTACCTGTACATTGGAAGGGCGCGGGAAAGAGAGCTTTTGGAGTGATTGGATGAGGTAGTCAGCGCAGCCTAGTTCCCTGAAGGACTTGACACTGAAGAAGCTGGTGTCGGGAGCGAGCTCCTGAGAATGAAGAGAACGGAAGGATCCTCCAGCATCCCCCCATCCTCCTCTTGAACGAGGGTTTGGCTTTGGCGATGAATCACGTGGTCGACCATCGTCAGTGCTTCTGTTTCTGTGCTGCTTAGAACTGTGGACGAGAGCTTTGACTTTCTGAGTTTTCAGTCTTTCGAAACTCGGGCTTATTGAGGATGAGGACGAATCAATGCTTGTTATGATGCCTGCCATTGTCCAACCATAATAACAAATAACATATATGTTAGCAAAAATGTCATCCCAACCAGTTTGTATGAATGTATGAGAGAGAGAGAGAGAGAGGATGCCTGCCGCTGTCCAACCATAATAACAAATATATGTTAGCGAAAATGTCATCCCAACCACATGTTTGAATGAAGGCATGAGAGAGAGAGAGAGAGAGAGAGAGAGAGAGAGAGAGACCGATGTCTTGTTGCTGAGAGGAGGAGAAGACGGTGGCTGTGGTGGTGATGGAGGGAGTAGTGCGCCAAGGAGAAATCAGTGACGGCCTTTGAGAGAGTGATGGCCAGTCCCACCACCACGGTCTGGAATTGCAATTGGAACTGGGAACCAAGGTTGCAAGAACAGAACCGGTCATTGAAAAACCGGTCAAGTGACTGGTTCAATGGTTCCACCTGGATCAAACCCTGGTTGAATCGATTTAATTAAATATACAATAAAATTATTAAAAATTCAATATACAATTTCAAATATATAAATTCAATTATTTCTAAACTAATAAAATTCAAAATTTTACAATTTCACACCATAACTTATTCATATTTTATCATTAAAAATTCACAAAATAAAATTTTTTAATTAACTTCTAAGTTCTAATCAAGTAAACAGCAACAATACTCATCACATCAGCAACAAAATTTAGAATAAAAAATTTCATCAATAACTTCTAGTAATCAAGTAATCAGCAACAATGGAAAACATAAACTTACACAAAAACTCAAACCATCAGCAACAAATAATTCAGAATCACAAAAAATTTCAACAAAGGCTTTCTAATCAAGTATCAACATCTCAGAATCCAAAAACCAAAAAACTAAGCAAAGAATCCAAACTCAGCATCGAAACTAAATTCAGAATCACATAAGCAACAACCCCAAGTAACAACACAATCTCAACTCATAATCTAGTACACAATCTCAACTCAGAATCTTAGAAATTGAAATTGAGAACTTTATGATTCTTCCATCTTCAACATACAGCTAAGAAAAATTAGCCATCAACAATATTTACTCAGCAAAAAATATTCAACCAAATCATTCAATTCAACCATTATTCCACAAAATCAGCAACTCCGAATCCATAAACCCGGCAACTCAGAATCAGTTTTATTAGCAAAAATACAAAACAGAAAAAAATAAATTGAAGCGGCAGTGCCTACCGGTGGCGAGGGAGGAATTGGAAGTGAAGGCAACGAGGAAGGGAAGTTAGCTCAGAGCCTCGGACAGAGAGCAGACCTTCGCGACAGAAACGACCGAACTCGGACTGAGAGAAAGAGAGAGATCTCGAAGGGATGACGACCAAGCAACCCTTCGCCACCGTGAATGCGAGGCGACGAGCTGGACGTAAGACTTTCGGGCGACGGCGAGGAGAAGAGGAACGATGCGATGGGGGCCGAGATACAGACCTTCCACAAGCGGCAACGGCACCCACGGTCTGTCCTCGTCGGCGGCAACAGCTCCTTCCCAGCGGCGAATAGGGCGTGACTGCGAGGGCGTGACTGCGAAAGAAGAGGTAGTGACTGCGACTGCGAGAGAATTGAGGCTGGTAAGAAAACAGAACAGAGAAGCGTGCGTCGCTGAGGAGTCACGGTTTTGAGGGAGGAGGCAGATAAGAAAGTGTGTAGAGTTTCTGTCTCGGCAACGGGTTGGGCTTCTCATGCATCTAATATATATACTCGGGTTTTCTGTATCGGCAATGGGTATGGGCCGGTTGGGCTACTCATGCTTCTACTAATTTTATATTTCTGTATAAACAGTGATGGAATTGATGAGTATCCAAAATGACAATAACTTTAATATACTTGCTTAATTATATTTTTATGAATATTCATTGCTTAATATATATCCTTTGTTCCTTTCCTCTTTGTAGTTATAAGTGGTAGAGAGAGTATAATCCTTCATTAGTAAGTAAATTTGAAAGTATAATTATATTAATATGGTCTTATGTTGTGTAGATGGCTATGTAACTCCTTCCCATCAACACCTTCCATAACCGAAAAAGACCAATAGCAATAATATCAAAAACAATGAATTAACATTGACTGGGTTTCTCTATATATTCATGTTATAGTTATTAATTCTCAATCAAACATTTCAGTGAACAATGAATTAGAATGAAGGAGCTTTTGATACAGGGCCTAAAGGATGAAACTTGTTGACATAATCCCTCAAACCAGGTATATATAAATCTTTCAGGCCTGATTATTACCATGGTGAAATTTCAGTGAAAGAAAAAGTCTAAGAGGCCATTGCAGATTATGTAACTAAAGTATTTACCAAGGTAAATTGCAAATCCAGCATTTATCATCATAGTATAGCCACGTTTCCCACCATAACATCAAAACATCAAGCCTTGAACCCAAAATAACTCACAGAAGTGTCTAGTACAGAACAATACAAGAAACCGAGACATCACTTGCTGTTTCGGAGTGAATGAAGATTGTTAATTAATTAATTAATTAATCCAGAAAGCCAGGCTAGTCCACCAACCAGAGAGTCAATTCCCCTTCTAAGCACATAAATACTTATTAAAATATGAACCCAAAAAAGACTAATCCCAATAACAGACATTGACAAGAACAAAGAAACAAAATAAAGAGATTGAACCAAAGGGAAAAAAAAAGTGATTAAAATCATGTCCCGTTTGAAGACATTCCAATTAGTAATGGAATGAGCAAGGCTAAAGCATGCTAACATGTACCAGGAGAAAAGGGAGGCGGGGCCTTTCTAGAATGGAGGAAGTGGGGATAGTCAGAGAATGAATGAAAAGAGACGGAAGAGTCACTGATCAAGAACTGGTTTTTTCTTTCCAGATGAACAATAGATTTATTTTTTTGATTTTTTCTTTTCTAGATTTTTGTTTTGTTTTGTCTTGGAGAACAAATTTAAATTTGTTTTTTAAATTATTTGAAATTTGATAAATTTAATAGGTTTATTTTTGTCAAACACATAAATAAAGAAATTTAAGTCTTTTTAATTAAATTGTAGAGATATTTTAATAAAAATAATGAAATAATATATTAAAAATAAATAAATACTTACGTGAATAATATAATTCATGTGTTATGTTTTAATTTATCCACATTTTTATTATATCAGTACATATAAATTTATTATCATAAGAGTGCTAGGGGAACAATAAAAATTTTGAACAACATAAACAACCACCAATCAAATGAAAATACACTACACTTTAATTTAATGCTATTAATCAAATTTACTCTTTTAACCCTATTAATTCACATTGTTTACACATTGTTCAAAAATCTTATTGGTTACCTATACTTTTCCTAAAATAAATACCAAAAATATTTGTCATCGCAAAAATTTTGTAGTCATTAATTAGAGTGTTATGTAATAGTCCAATTTCTCTAATTAAACGGTTACACATTTAAAATTAACATCCCAATAATCCACATTTTAAAAAAATACTATTACATATTAAAAATAAAAAGTTCGTATGTCCATCCATCCAACAATTTCAATATTCACACAAATTTATACATTAACTTGAAATCTCTCATATAGTATCTAATGTCTAAACATATGATTTTCAAAATCTTCCAATTTAAATTTCCAGTGACCAAATTAATTTAGAGGAATACAATAGATTTCGAACCACATCCAATATCAACCATGAAAAATTCTTGCATGTTCCTAAGTAAATCATTGCATTCTCCACGGATTACATGGTCATGAATGAGGGGCCTACCATTTTTCTTGGAGCTATTATTAAGAAGTTGCAATGCTATATAAACTCAATAGTGTTTCCATCTCCAATATCAATCACTCTTTCTTGCTCTCTCTGCCATTGTTCTTGTGAATTTGGTGTTATTTCATCCAAATTTTTTCCAAGAGCAATGGCAGAGCAACAAGTGAAGGTGGAAGCCGAATCAGCTCTGGTTTCGGCTCCGGCTTTGCCTCCGGTTGTTGCTGAAGTGCCATTGAACAATGCCACAGCTTCTGATGATTCTAAAGCTCTTGTTGTTGTGCCTCAGCCTCAAAGTGAGTTTGCCATATGATTCATGATATACCTTCATGAAGACTTTTCCTAACTAAAAAAATAGACATGAATTTTCAATTTTTCGTTCCCTATTGTGAAAGGATTCTTGGTGTAAAAGCATCATCCTAACTAAATATTATCTAATACACTTTAATCCTTATAAAGAATCAAGTTTTGGAATTTAATTATTTCATTTGCTTAGATATATTTATGTTTGAGCATAATATAAATTTGTTGATTTGATTTAATCTTTTTATATTTTAGTTGTGCTTCTTTGATATCTATACTTTTGTAATTTCCTTTCATATCAGTTTGTTTACCATGATTTCTTTTTTCTTTCAGCCCCTCCTAAAAAGCTTGAGTCAAGGGGATCCCTTGATAGGGGTAAGTGTTAATGTTTTTATTATTTTGACAACTAAAAGTAATTTGAAACTAACAACATATGGAAGAGTTATCTAATTTGTCTTTAGATGTTAAATATTAACAAATTTAAAATGGCAATTTGGATAATTTATCTCCAGTTGTTATTTATTAAACTAGTTTTAGTTTTTGAAATAGCAATTTTTTTAAAATAAACAAAATTAAT
Source organism: Arachis duranensis (assembly GCF_000817695.3). Classification (NCBI taxonomy): domain Eukaryota; kingdom Viridiplantae; phylum Streptophyta; class Magnoliopsida; order Fabales; family Fabaceae; genus Arachis; species Arachis duranensis. The sequence continues at coordinate 107,918,711 of NC_029775.3, forward strand.
GGCTATCCGAATATTAAATATTCTTGATAAAATTGTGCATTTGTGCACACATTTAGATATAAACAAAAGGATTTAATTGAATAATAACATATTTTTTATTTTTATTTTTTGTATTGGATTCATAAGTACTTGAAAAAAATTAATTGGTTATTTTGACTTTTACAGATGTAGCTTTGGCAGAAGTGACAAAGGAGAAAAAATTGGCTTATGTGAAGGCATGGGAAGAAAGTGAAAAAACCAAAATTGGCAACAAGTTAGTGAAAAATAAATAAAAAAATAATATAAAAAAAGATATTACGAATTTTTTGCAAATTTTCTTTTATGCTCCAAATTCTTGAAGCTAAATTTTAAAGACATTATTATTGGATCTTGTTAACAGGGCTGAGAAGCATCATGCCGCCGTTGTTGCTTGGGAAGACAAAAAGAAGGCAGCCCTTTTTCTTGAGCTCAAAAAATTTGAGGTTAGAATTAAATTGTTTTTCGGCTCTTTTTTCGTTGCTAGAAAATGAATCATTATATTTGGATAGAAATAAACCAATTTAGTTAGTCGAGTGGTCAGTTTGCTCGTCTACTTAAGTAAGTGTGAGAGATTCAAATCCCGCCCTATACATGCAACAATCCAGCTCGCATAAAATTCAAAGAATAAAAGGCATTCTTTATCACTACTAAGACTATTTTACTTGAATAAATTTAAAAAAATACTTAATTATACAATTTTTCTAAATTGATTTTGATTAAAGAAACCACTATTTATATTTATGAAAGAAATATTTGAGAAAAGGTAAGGAAATGGTGATGTTTATGTTTTCTTGCGTGATAAGAAACTGAAGTATGGTGCATCATGAGGCATATAATACTATGTATTCTCTATTCATTATGATGCATGTAATAAAAAAATGTCTCTATTCATTATGATGCATGTAATAAAAAAATTTCTTGGAGCATCATGATGTTAGAAATTAGGTTAAAAAAAGTGAGATTAAAAGTTTTAGACACATTTCTAAACACTACTTTCTTGTTCATAAAGGAAAAGCTTGAGAAAAAGAAAGCCGCCTATGCGGAAAAGATGAAGAACAAGGCAGCCATGGTTCACCAAGAAGCAGAGGAGAAGAGGGCAGTGATTGAAGCCAAGCGCGGCGAAAATGTCCTTAAGATTGAGGACATGGCCGCGAAGCACCGCGCGACCGGAACCACCCCAAAGAAACCTACCATGGGGTGCTTCTAAATTATTTAGCTATCTTTTAGTTTAATTTTCTGACTTTGATGTCAAGAAAGTTAATAGTAATTTGTATTAGAAAATTTTGTCTAGGTCGTTCTCTGTGTGGAAGAGAATGCACTAGGAAAAAGATAAATCACCAAGTTTTGTAGAACATTCAAAAATATGAAATGTTCTTTGATGATTTATTACTATAAGAATAATCTAATTTTTTATCAAGTAATTGTTTGTGTTTCTATTTTTTCTAAGTTCTCTTTGTTGCTATTGCATCCCCATTAAACTACTCAGATTTTAATGGAAAGTGAACAGAGAATGTAGCTCTAAAAAAAACTTAGAAAATGGGTGAAATTTTCATGAATTTGAAAATTTCAATAAGTTATACCAACTTGAACTATGTATAAAACTTACAGGCTAAATTGTATGCATAAGTTTCATATTCTTTTTCTTAATTTGCATGTTAAGCACACCAACTAAATGTCTTGTCTAATTAGACATTTTTTGTCTTACCAATTATAATAAAACTTTAACATAATTTTTTGTCTTATGTGTGTAAATATGTAGTGTGAGTGAGTATTATAATATGAAAAAAAATACTATGAAGATTTGGGAAGCAATATTTATATTCATTTCTACAAAATTGTATGTGATTAAAGAGAACAATCTTATAAGCATATCCAAAGAGAACAATGCTTGAATTTAAGATCAAATTTCTCACATAATTCCTCAATATCTTAGAAAATAAATACCAGTGTGTTACAAAATACCAAACCAAAACCTACATTAATATTACACAATATCATACATAACATAACATAACTACTAAATGTTGCAATCAAAAGAGTTCCCCTCTAAGAAGCTCATGTCATTGTTTATGGGGAAATCTAACAATAGCTGCAATGCAGTGTCAGATGAATCTTCCAATTCATTAGAGCATGAAGAATCAGAACCATGAAGAACCATACCTTCTTCTTCAGCACATAACACTAACTCCTCCTTCACATGATTCCCTCCTATTCCATTGTTTGAGGTACCTAACTGGTTTAAGGCCAATTCTGCAGTCACATTATAAATTGATTCACATTTGTTAGAAATTAGTACTTTTGCCTTCGCCGAGCGAAGAAGGATTATTCTTGTTAAATTTTGATGATTCTGTTGAGAGCCTTGCCTCTGCTTCAAGCCTTGCACTCTCCCACTGAGCCATATGGCGCGTGGAAATCGACGAGGAGTGTGCCTTGTCGAGGGGGTAATGTGGCGAGGCAACCGGCTCGTGTGTTTTCGGATCGATTCCCATGTTCTTGAGCCGCTTCTTCAAGTGTGTGTTCCATAAATTCTTTATCTCATTATCTGTTCTTCCTGGTAACTGAGAAGCAATAGCAGCCCACCTGAAAAAAATTGGGCAAGTTTGTTGAAAATTTCTTGTTACTAACAAATTTTAAACTTTTAATACATTGTTATTAGTTTAAGGTTCACCAATCAAGACTTTGCCATAATGTATTATGCAGTATAATTAATTTGAATGCTCTGTGTAAAGCGTTTTACAACACAATTACATTTGTTCTTTTTTGGATGACCATTTACAAATATAAAAGCTAGTTATTTTTACTGATGTAGCAGTATTTAATTAAATTCATGCGTAAAACTACTACTTTATAAGGACAGTGTATCAAAATTAAATTCCTTAAAAGTTTGTGGACTCTTTTCTTTATGAAAGGTATTAAGTAAGGTTTACACAATTACACTTCTAAAATTTCACATTTTTTTTTGAAAGTTCGGTGCTCTTTTTTATTCTGTCTTAAGTCTTAACAAATTGCTTAAATAATGTCACTCTTCATATTACCTGGTCAATTATTGGGATAAATTTTCTTTACAATTTTACTAACAATGAAATAGTATTGAAGTTAAGAAATTTTTTCGGGGAAAAAGGTTAATAATAAGCACAAATGAAATACGGGTGATAATATTGTCACTTTTATTTTTTCATAATATCACTCTATACATGATTTTTTTTTTCATTATATGTTTGTATAAATTTGTACAAAAAAAAGTAATATCAAAATAGAAGTAATAATATCAATTCCTATAAAATACTTATAAATTTATATTAATGTTTTATCCAAATATATAAATATAACCACCACAAATAAAAAAAAAGTTTATTAATTACTTAATTACCTGTTTCCTAGGATGCCATGAAGTTGTATAACAAGTTTTTCTTCCTCAGAAGTAAAGGGACCCCTTTTAATGTCAGGTCTAAGATAATTTGTCCACCTAAGTCTGCAACTTTTACCACAACGAAGGAGTCCTGAAATCCATGGAAACAAAAACAAGAAGCTCATGTGTATCAAATTTGATTAAAAGAAAAAAGAATATAGTAATAAATAATCAAGTGTCTTTTTTTTTTTCCTTCTTCTTTCAACATAGTTAGAAGCAAAGAAAAAATGTTTTGAAGAAAGTAGGTTAAAAAGCTGAAGTTTTGGTAAGGATATACAAACATTAAAGATTAAAAATGGTAATGCAAACATGATCCATATCAAGCTCCAAGTACAGCCCTAAATGTGAGTTTGTCTTATACTTCACATTTCAAAAAATCTTTCTTCGGTTTATAGTGCGTATACACCAAAAATTAATTACTAAATCAGTCATCTATATAAATTTATTAAAAATATAAAATACATATTAAAAATAAGTTAAACAGATTATTTATATATAAATACATTATAAATTAATAATTAATTTGGGAACTAATTTTCAGTACATTTTTGTCTTCCCTTTTATATTCAATCATGCCTTTTAACTTTTTAAGAACATGAAAAAGGAGTAATAAGCTTCAACTTGTTTTCTATTGGTTAAGCTAGTACTTGATCTGTTACTGTGGCAGAGTTACTTCATAAAAAAAAAAAATGGAACTTTCTCATTCCCTTTAATTCGTTGTGGTCAATACAAATCTAAGGTTAAATTTTAGATTCTGTCACTACGAAAAATATATATAAAATGGAGAAAAAAGAATAGAGGAAGACAGAGATAAAAATATACAAAATTATCTTTATAACTAAATGAAATTTTATATTTATTATCTTTATATTTGTGTTTGAAAAACAAAACATGCCACAAAATCACAACATAGTTGACAGAATAGATAAAACATCCAAAAAGACCAGGGCAAATATTTGTAAAAAACAAGCATTATTAAACTAACCCCATTTCAAAGTGAAGTTAAAAGATAAATGCACCATGTTTATTATTAAAAAAAAAAGGGTCATTCAAGATACATCATATACATTCTCAAAATCATTGATAAACATGTTTAAAAATACAGTTTTACCCTTTTGAAAAAACTACTAATAAAATCAAAGTTTATAGTAACTAACAATGAGAGCCAGAACAGAATATGCAGAGCAAATAAATAAATTGAAGGATGATAGAAAATGTATATAAAGTTAAGTAAACCTGTGATCTTAGGAAGAGAACGCCAGCTACCATGGCCACCATTGTTTTTGATATAGTTAGAAAGGATTTCATCTTCTTCAGCAGTCCATGGACCTTTCTTCAAACCCTTCTTCTCACAGCAAGGCTTCCTTCCCATTCTTTAATTACACTTTTGTGTATTAATCACCTTTACAGAATTGAATTGAATTCATGCTGAAAAGAGAGAGAGAGAGGGGAGTTGAAGGGTCTAAGGAAGTAGAGCATAAATAGGGGAAGGACTAGTTTGGATGTTGAAAAAGTGAGTGTGAAGTGTGATATCTTTTTCTGAGGGGATTTGAGGTGACATTATTATTGAATATATGGACTTGTGTGTAAGGACTATCAGAAACTCTCAACCTGGCTCCATAGCAATAAATATAGGAATCAACCATGCTAGTAAATTTCAAACATATATAGAAAATTACAAATCAAATTTTCTAACTCACTTCAAATATTATTTTGGCTGGTGACAGATTTTGTTGATGTGTATAAAATTTTAGATTAAAAATTTACAGTTGATATTTTTTAAGAATTTAATTTTAATATACTGTCAGTATAAAATAATTTTATATGTGTATTATAAAAAATAATTATTATTTTTATTAATTTCGTATAAAATATTTTATACTGTCAATATATTAAAATTAAATTCATCTTTTAAATGGATGAAAAAATGATGTTTTATAGAAAAGTAAGTCAAAATAGTTAATATAGTGAGAATCTTTTATAGAGAAAAACAATTTTGTTGGAACGAACAAACTTCTTAATTTTGTTATTGTTGACTCGTGTTTTTCGTTTTTTACGTAAAAGAATTTTTTGGCCCAACAAATTGCATGTTTTCGTATATATGTCAGTTACACAAGCAGAACCATTTTAAAGCATATACACTTATTAGTTTTTTCATGTTAAATTTTTTAGTCAAAAGTTTATTGACAATTTATATTTGCCAATAACACTATTAAAAAGAAAAAAAAAATTGGTGGCAGCTACTTAGATGTGGATGTAAAATTTTATTTGCAAATAACACTATTAAAAAAAATTGGATGAATCAATTTTGTATCATATGGCGAGTTAACTCATATTCTTGTTGTTCCCAATTATAAGTCTCTAACTGCCGAGTTGTACTCAACACTTGTTATATAGGATGAAATAAGATTTGAAGTAAAAGAATTATTATATATGCTCATAAATATTCTAGTATATTATAATTTATTTATTCATAAAGCGACAAATATATCAACATTTATTACAATAGTATACTCTATTATTGATATACACTTTAGAATTTATGAAATACTTATATGGATTGTATTTTATTTATTTATAGAGTTACATACAGATTTTTGTTATGATATATATTATATAATTTTATTTAACGAATTACTTTATAAATAGATGAAAAAAATTATCTATTTTTTTTTATGGTTTCTCACGGTATCCTCTAATCTAACAGGTTAAAAACTAATCCGTCACAATACTGAGCTCTATTTAAGGGTTTGTCAATCGCCAATGGGTTGCTGTATGTGAGATTCGAATCCCTACGCTTACTTAAGCAGACTAATAAACTAACTACTAGACAAATTTAATTTGGTTAAAAATTATCTATTTAAGTGATTTATGAGTATGCGATAAATTTTTTTATTAGTTTATGAAAAAAAATCCATCTAAATACTTCTCAAGCATACCATAATTTCCCATTTCAGAAAAACAAAACTAAATCCGATGAAAACGACAACTAAAGTATTAGAAACTAAAGTATTAGAAAAATAAAATAAATTAATATTTTTCTATAATATTTTTAAAATAGAAGAGTGCTAGAGAGTCAGTAACTTTTGTGATTTGTAGTCATTAAGTAGTCATTAATGATAATTTTAATTATGTGAGATTGGTGTGAGATTTTATTTAATGACTTATTTTTTTATTGGTTATATACTGTCCAGAATTTAATAAAATTACTGGCGTAAACTTTTCCCATTTAAAATATGTTCTTAAAATATATGATTGCAAGACTCTTATCTTCAACATAGAAAAATAAATCATATTTTCAACTATTCAATTCATAGTTAAAGTTTGGACAAAAATTATATTTTGGAACATGCACTAAAGTGTTAGCAAATATTTATAAAACTATAATGTTTCTATAAAATAAAAATTATACGATAAATTAATTATATTTAGAATATATGCTAAGGTTATGGTTAGTAGAAATTGTTAAATTTTTTACTTTAAAAAATAAATAACAAATACATTAAAAAAAATTATATTAGCTAAATTCTTAAAATAAAATATGTATAAAAAATGATTTAATATGTGTATTAAATGAGCATAGAATTTATTACAAGCAATAATTTGCAGACGATACCGCAAGCAATTGTGATTTTAATGAAAGGAGATAAAGATGAAGATATGTATTGCAGGATAGGAGCAAGCAATAAATGTGAGTGCTGTTAACATTGAGAAGTTGCATCATGATTGTCATTGAGAGAAGTTGCACAAACAATGAATGAAAAAGCAATTAAGCTTTTAATGTTGCAATGCAAATTTTGGTTTTTCAGTTTGCACAGAAGAGGGATGAGAGAGAGAATGCAGATGATGATGGTGACAGCATTAATGGCTTAGAGAAGTGAGAAGAAAATGAATGCATTAATGGCGGATTCTCTATCAGAAAAGTCAGTGTTGGGATTAAACATCCAACACACTCACACAGTTACAGGAGAAGGACATCAGCATTTAATGTAACGTGCATTTATTTTCATGCAGGTACGGACACACTAGCTTTTTTGGATTATTACATCTTACAGTAATGCTTATTTTAAAATTTTTTATTTTTAATATTGGAGTAGATTGTTAGAGTGTTATTCTTAATTGTAAACTGTTTAATTAGAAAAGTAGAAATCAGACTATCCGATTTATTAGAGGTATAGAAATTAAATTGTTCGATTTTTAGAAGTATATAAATTGGACTATCTGATTTATAAATGTATAAAAATCGGACCTTCTAATTATGTACTTTCCACAATTTTAAAAAACACAAAAAATTATAATGTTAAAATATATCACTACTTTTATTTCCATAACAAAAAAATCAACCCTTATTTTAAACCAATTTTTATTGATTGAGTATTTAATTTATTAAATATTCATTTGATTAAAAAGACATATAAAAAATAAGTCATTAAATTAATTATTATNATTTTTAATATACACAAAGCATTGTTCTTATTTTATATACTTTACTAACATTTTTATTAAAAAACTTGATTCATTTATATATTTAGATGAATTGAGAAGTTGGTTATAAAATTTCTTTCGTACATATGGTATAAAAAACGAAAATTCATATTTTTATAAAATATATTCCAAATTTTTATCACATGTACAAATCTTTTCTAATATCTTAAAAATAAAAAATATTATTTATATATTAAATTAATTATTATATATTTGTATATAAATATATATAATTTAATTTATTTTTAATGTGTAATTTATATTTTAATATATATTTTATATTAATAATTAATTTTGATAAATAATTTTAATAGATATCTAACAATTATTTTAAAATAACTCTAACAGAAATGGGTTTTGTTAGAATGATTTTGGGATATAATTTTGAAATTTTTTTTAATATTTTTAGAATATCAGTATTTTAATCATTTTAATTAATACATATTATATATATTTTTATAATGAAGATCAACAACTAAAACTACCTAAAATTCTTCGTATGATTTTCTTGGTAGAAATTTCAATTCAAAACAGGATCCTATGTCTATGATATTAACCAATGAAGGGTCTTAGAATAAACCCTATGGCATCACATTATTACAGATTCACATAATGTGAGGAGAACTACATAAGACATTAGTCGGATATTTTCCTTAATTTTTTAATTAGGTTTTATTTAGTTTACATCTTTGACACTATGAAAATTTAATTACAAATAATTAATTTATAAAAAATAAATTAAAAATTAAGTAAAACTATAAAAAAGTTTTAAAAATAATTAAACCTGAAACATTTTGCATGTGTTACAATTTCCAAACAAAATAGTCCTTTTAACAAGTGTCTAATAAGACATTTATTTTTCATTTTCAATCAGGAACTCCCCAAGAGCAAACGCATTTTATTTTACTTCTAAAACTTTTTAATATTCATAACTCAGTCTTTTTAATCTTGTACAACTAATTAAAGAATAGCCACTCGGCCACTGTTGAGTGTTGACTAGGTAATTGGATGGAGAAGGAAATTCTAACTGATGGTCAAATATAAACCAACACACAACAAAAAGGTGGCCAATAATAAATGCAGTCAAACACTTCTTCAACGGCAAATTGAAGTCATGCCGTTTTCAAAGTTTATCTTTACTACACAAAATCTCATCTGCAGTGTCTTTGTTACAATTTTTTATTTTCTTATTTATAGAAAATGTAAGATTTTTTATTTTTTAAAAATATTAATGTATAATTAGTTTGTTTATAAAAAAACTCACGTATGTATTCTTAAATAATACCTACTAGCAAAAATTCTTGAAATTAACTGAACTGTTAAAAAAATAATTATTATTTATAAAAATATTTTCATATAAATACATTAATTAAAATTTATTAAATAATCTAACATATTTAATTAAATAAATTAATATATTATGTATAGATAAGACATTTTAGTGATTATCTTTACAAAATAAATTTATATAAATAACTTACACTTTTTTTTTTACCAAAAGATAGGAAGGCTCGAACACACAACTTCTTAGATGAGTACGAGAAGACCGTCATTTTTACATCTTTATCTTTAGTTCAATCATACTTAAGTATAAATAAAAAATTAATTATTCATACAAAAATACAAATTAAAATATAAAATACACATTAAAAATTAGATAAATAATATATTTATATACAAATATATATCATAATTAATTTAAAAACCATTCTTTTATATTCAACTAACATTTTCGTTTCTAATTTTCTCAGCCAGATTCTGTCAAAGGTAGAACTTAAGGTTAAATGTTGAACCATCAAGTTCAGTTCGGTTCGGGGCATTGGTTATGTGATTTTATCTGGGCCTTGTTTGGCACCAGGTACTGACCCAAAAAAAAAATCTTTTGTCCTCTCCCTTTGTGTTGGTTGACTTGGTTCAATAAATCATGCCATATAAATAAGAAAAATAAACACACGCTTATCCTTTGTGCTAATGTTTGTAACATCAGATTCATTAGTTAAAAACATGAGCATCCATCTTCGTTGCTAAACTTCACATTGTTTGTACTAAGACTAATTCATTATACAAACAATTACAAGTTTACAACATTCCGATATGATCGTTTTCTATTGCATGTCACGTGAAACTAATAACCATTTTATAACCCATGAAATTGAATTTTGCAACTTCACAATTTCCACAAGGAGATGCAAAATGTGCACCTTATCTTGTGCAATACTAATTGTGAAGTAAACCACATTGAAAAATTAAAATAGCATAACCTTGGATACAAAATGCTGCTACAACTTTGCATTCATCACCATGAATGCAATCAAAACAAACCAGGATCACCATGAAACAAACAATGTTTCAATGTAACATACTATGTTGAAATATCAACCACCACTAAGAAC
>NC_029775.3:107929028-107933667 GCF_000817695.3 Arachis duranensis
AAGGGACATCTTCATAACATGGTACATTCCTAAATATAGTTGAGGGGATTACCAACAAAGTCAAACAAAACGAAAAATACTATTTAGTAACAAACACATCTGCATATGTTATCTGGCATTTAAAAGTCAACATTAAACATCCTGAAGGTCCTAATAATGTCCCAGGGCTCTCAAGTATCAACAGTAGAAATGAACGAAACAGTGTTCGTTCATCGAAGTGTCTGACAATGACAATACCACAATTTTCATAGCATATACACATTTAAAATCATGCGCGCGTGCTTGAACGACCCTCATATTTCATTAAAACCTGTAAAAAACATACATGCAGAGCAATCAACAACACAACAGAAAAATATAACTGAATCACAGACAACAAATTGGTGAACAAAGTAGAAACAACCGAAATTTTGACATCAACAACTCTCTTGTGGGATCGTTGTGTTTCCAATGAAAACAATTTGCAGAAGTGATAATTCAGTAACAAGACTGTAAGTACTCACCATGACTATTCACCGCTGTCGAGGGTCCGACACAGGTATTTAGCACCACTCACCGGCAATATATAGCCTGATCAATATGTGGTGGAATTTGTTTTATTTCAGTGCCAAGCTCTTGTTCAATCCTATATCTGCACAAATTGATGGAAACAAATCAGAAATCTGCAGAAAGTATATCTTAGCTTCGTACCTAACTTAAATACTTACAAATTGAAGCGATCCTCATATGTAATCAAGTTTACTGCTAAACCAAGGTGTCCAAACCTTCCTGAACGACCAACCTGAAATCAAAGGAACATCAATAAGGACGAGTAGAAAGAACCACTACCAATATAGTGAAGAAAGTAGAAATCAAGTATACCCTGTGCAGATAGGTTTCTGAGTTCTTCGGAAAATCAAAGTTAATAACAACGTTGACTGCTTGGATGTCTATACCTCTAGTAAAAAGATCTGCGGTTGATACAAGATTTTTTTTAAAAATGGTTAGGACAATCTATCTTCGAAAAATAAAACAACTTCTGATAAGGTATAATTAACAAGGGATCAGCATCCACTGTCAGTTTTTCTTACATAATCAGTGACTCGACCAATGAAAATTGATGTCAAACATAAAAAAATGAAAACTACTAATAATAATTCTAAGAAAATAAAGTAAACAGGCACAGGAATAATTTGCATATTTTAGATGGCTACATCAAGCAGGATAAGCATCAACCTGACTCAATTCAAAGAACTCAATAATTATGCTAACTTTAGCAAGCATGCTATAATGCCAACAACATACCAGTACAAACAAGATTCCTGCATGCACCATTGCGGAAATCGTGAAATACTCTGTTACGGTGGTCTTGCAACATCTTTGCATGAATATAGAAACAAGAATATCCAAGTTCTGTTATTTTCTTGGCAAGGAGTTCAACCCGATTCACTGAATTACAGAAGATGATTGACTGGTTTATTTGAAGCTGTAAAATATTGACATTGTTGACTTGTTAATAAATTCACAGCTGGTAAAATTGGGAAAATCCAGTATTGACATAGATAGCACATACCTTAGAGAAAAGAGTATTTAGGCAGTGGACTTTCTGTCTCTCTTCCACAAATGCATAATACTGTGTGATACCCTTCAGAGTTAGCTCATCCATAAGATTAATGATATATGGCTTTCGAAGATATCTATCTTTGAAGTCCTTTACAGTAACAGGAAATGTTGCAGAAAACATCAGGATTTGACGGGTTGGAGGAAGAAATTGAATCAGCTGCTCTATTGAAGGTTGGAACTCCGGGGACAGAAGCTTATCAGCCTGAAAAAGAGAACAGCATAGAGCTTCAATAGATAAAATTGAATTACCGGGCTGATGTTAAAAGTACCACAATGAAATGCAAAGGAAAAATCTGAGATTACTGATAAGTGAATATTTACGACAAAAACCCCAGATGCAATAAACAGGTATCAGAGAACCTAGTGGATCAGGCTGAACCTATGTAGAGGACAATACCTTCTATCAACATAAATCATTTTTTACCGTCATCTTCCTAAATCTCCTACTCTCCTTTAATATACAACATTTTCAAACAGTTAAGGATTATCCCCGAGATACTATATAATCTAATACGTTTCAGGTGAACTCATTACCTCATCCATAACTAGCATAGAGCAATCTTTCAAAACACAAACGCCCTTCTTTGCAAGATCCAAAATTCTTCCTGGAGTTCCAACCAGCAAATGAACTGGTTGATATAAACGCATAATGTCATCTTTTAGGCTGGTACCACCAGTGGTTACCATAACCTGAATTTTCAAATGTTTTCCGAGTTCTTTACACACTTGAGAAGTCTGCAAGGCCAATTCTCTGGTTGGGACCAATATAACAACTGCATCATAGAACAAATCCAAATTTACTACCAGAATATAACATCAATACTCGATCAAAAACACATTAGCCATGAACTAAAGAATAACGAAGAATCAAATCATGCATCAACAATGCAATCAAACATATCCTTTACTTTTCTTTCTTTTTTTGGGCAACCAAAATCCATCAATGCCTTGTTTCATTACTACATTACTTTTCAAGTGCAACAACTTACAAACCAGAAATCAGTGAAATCATACAGGAATTTCAATAAGTTTAATTGAAATAAAGCAGTTCTACGGATCTTTTGCATCTTCATCTAATCAAAAAGCTGAAAAGTGAACATTTAGAAAAAAATATAACTTGCTGGAACCTTCCTATCTTCTCTCCCAGTTTTAACGACAAATTCAGTGCTTGGAAGAAGCAAAAGTATACAGAAAGAATTACAAAAAATGAACAAACAAAATTTCAATGAGAGCGCATCTTGTTAAATGCTGATGGTAAAAAAGTCATACCTTGAATAACATTATTATCTTGATCAATTTTTTCCAATGCAGGAATACAAAATGCAGCTGTTTTGCCTGTTCCATTCTTAGCCCTTGCAAGAATGTCACTGCCAGTAAGAGCAATTGGAATGCTTTCTTCTTGGATTGGTGAAGGTCTCTCAAAACCCTTCTCATATATTCCCATGAGCAGCTCACGCTTCAAAAAGTAATCCTCGAATTCATTTCCTTTAGTTGCCGTTACATCCTGTAATAAAATGAAGATCGGGATATAAATATATAATTTGTTGTTAATCTATAATTACTAACTTCAAATTTTTTTCTTCAAAAAGTACTAAATTGAAGCTAAAAGTACAAAGCGTGCATCCTAGTGCCCATAAATCCAACAAAAATGAAAACTCCGAACCCCATGAATAAAATGTTTAAACAATTAACACAGTCACCAAATTAAATGCCATTTCACCATTTACAAAGAATAGAACTTGCAAAGGAAGTTATAGCAAATGCAGTTTGTACGTTTTGCATGTATGGCTGTATTTTAAAGTCTATGTCTAAGTACTGAAAGATGGCAATCTCAAATGCCAAAAAGAGCACAGGGTACATAAAATGGTGCATTAATCAACATAATGAACTAAATTCCCCAGACTTGGAGCATAAGATAATAGTTTAATCTTTTCATTATCATACCTCAGTCTTATAGCGTGTATCAGGCGGTGGAACCTTTAATCTTGCCTTCCAATCTTGTGAACTAAATAAAGGAAATCAAATTGAGGACCTCACAATATTAGAACACATTTTTCCTTAGGCAACAAAAGGTGTTATAGCTTCATCCAACCCAAAAAAAGAGGAAAGAAAATGTCACTCCTTATCATAAAACATTTTGCAACAGAATATCAACAAAATTTTGGTTATGTTAGACAATAAAAAGTTTCGTTTAGTAATCAAAGTTGATGTTCTACGCCCATTTAAGACATCATCTTTCAAATTTCCATATTACACGAAATATTCCAATCACATGATTCTATTAGCATGACTCAAGTCTTCACCAAATAGAAAGTAGCAGCAAAACCAAAAGTAACTATAGTAGATAAACCAGCAAATTAAATTAGCATCCAAGGTAGCATGCTGGTTTCGCCATTGAAATGAAGAAAACTTGAGCTGAAAATACTCGAGCTGTCTAAATAATAGGTGTACAGCATCAACAAACATTAATCACAAATATCATATATAAGAAGATTGCCTCACTGCTATTCCTATCATTCAGCACATATTCTAAATCACTGTTTGGCTATCACCCACTCAAAAGAGTGACTAACATCAATAAAATCCTAACCTACGTTCTAGCCAATAACTCTAGCACTCATTAACCTACAAACTGCACTCATTAACCTCTTCAAAATGAAGTACACATCATCACAACCAACAACCACCTTTTCCCACAGAATGGAATCAGTCACATGGATCAAACAACACAAATACATGTCCACAGAGAATGCATACACCGAAATACACAAAATCTGGTATTTGAGAAAGTAAATACAAATAACTTCATAAATAAATATGGGCAAGTACGAAAACACAAATTACACAAAGAAAGCATCAAAATACAACCTTGAGTCCACGGCTTCAGACTGTACGGTCTTCTCAACCTCCTCAACAACGTTATTGTCATTACTTCCACCGCCACCCAATTGGGTCCTTCTCAACCATTGTTGTTGCTGTTGTTGTTGTTGTTGCTGCTGCTGTTGATGTTGTTGCTGATTCTGCTGATAGTGCTGAT
>NC_029775.3:107933722-107959227 GCF_000817695.3 Arachis duranensis
GTGCCTTTGCACATACTGTTGTTGAGGTGGCCTTGGTTGAAACCCAGTGTTGAAACCACCATTTCCACGACCTAATCCGATCCCAGGTGGGTACCGCGCTCTATTGTTGTTCATCACCACCAAATTTCAAACCCACAAACAAGAGGGAAAAGAAAAAAGAAGAATTTTCACTACACGAAAAAAGAATTTACAAGAATCTGTGCTCTCTCTAAAACTACGAAGCTAGGGTTTTCTATCCTCTGGATCGCTGAGATATTGGATGCCGAACCCTTTACGGGTTTTTTTCTTTTCTAATGGAAATGAGGTTTCAATTCAAACCTAAACTAACAAAATCTGCGAAGAAAATCTGGAAGTTTTTTTTACTTTCAACGAATCATACAAGAAAGCGGACCCAACGAAAAAAAATTGGGTAGTTTAGGGTTTGGTTTCCGGTGGTTTGAGGAGGGGGAAATGGTTCTTTTTTCTTCGGTGGTGGTGTTGTTATTGTACACAGATCTAGTAAGCAGCGAAGAGTTGAAAGGTTTGATTTTGATTTTGAGTTTTGATCGGAGGAGAGAGATGATTTGTTGAAATGATGAAGAATTCGAAGAGAGAGAGAGAGAGAGAGAGAGAGAGAGAGAGAGAAAAAGTGTGTGATTTTCTTTTCTTTTTTTTTTTATTCGGCATTTGATAGGTTAGGGACTTAGGCTTCAAATGGGCTTTGGTCTTATTGATTGATTATCTTTTTTTGTCTTAATTAGTAAAATTTGAAAATAGTCTATTTTTAGAATTTATTTTGTTAAATAAGTTAAATAATGTAATAAATTAATATTTAACATCTCTACTAATAAGACAAAGATTAATAAATATATTTATAAAAATAAAAAAAAACTTATTTAAACATTCTTTTAATTTAATAAATATTTAACATAATGGTCTATCATTTGCATTTTTTTCCTTAAAAAAAGGTGTTTCTAAGGTAAGAATATATTACTGATTTGGAAAAGGAATAATAATAAATAATAAAAAATTTGGAAGTGAAATATTTGATATAAGAAATGTAGAAACAAGATACCATAGTGAATCATGCATATGGTGCTGATGAAAATTCACAAAGACCATAACTTGAGAGGGAAATGCTATTAGGGGTGGTATTGGGGCAGGTTTTTGCTCTACCTGAACTGCTTCGCAGTACAATAATCCGTATAGAATCCGTTTTATTTCAATCTGTGAATAGTAAAACGTTAAATCCTAACCGCACCCCTGTGGATATCCGTCTCGCCCCTACCCGTCCCTATAATTATTAAAATTTAATAAATAAAATTAAATTTTAAAATTTATACAACTATCATTACATACATAACATAAATTAAATAAAAATTTAAATATGATACAATATTATTAATCATTTACTAATTATTTTAAATACCCGCGGATTCGGGTGGTAGTGCCATCCCTAAATGTTATTGGTGAAGAATGAAGATTTTTTTTTAGTAAAGAAAAATTCCAACAAAAAAAAATTATTATGTGCAATGCACAAGTTCTTTATAAATTTAGTAAAAAAATTTACTCTTTATCCAATTTTACTTTTCACTTAACAAATTTTCAACTTGAAAATGCATAAGGTTGAATCCAAAACTATCTAACGAGACTGATATGCATAAACAGGTGTATATATATGTGCAATTCAAGATGTTATTTAACCCCTTCATTTCTACAATATTGACTAAGATGATAATTTAGACATAAAAACACATGATCATGACTCGATTCTTGCTTTAGCATCTACCATTTTCCACACCAATCTTGTCCTCAAAACCTGCCATGGACAAAGATTCTACCTCCTCCTTCATTCTCTCAATCTTTTCCTTCACTCCAGCAGCATCCAACGCAGCGAGGATTCGCTCTTTTATGCCGGCTTCCATCTTCTCAGCATCCTTAGAATCCAAGCCTTGTGCTATCATATTCTCCAGTTCCTTAATTTGATCCTTAAGGCCTTCTTCTGCATTCACCACCCTATCAATTTCACCAATGATCTCATTGTTCAACTCTACAATCTTCTGTTTTATATCTGCTGGTGGAGTTTCCACATTCTTCTTCATCACTCCAACAATTTCCAAGTTAGCTGATTTCAAAACCTCTTCCAACTCTCTCTGAACTTCCATTGCTTTCTCTACCAATTCATGATCCGGTATCCTTTCCTGAGCATCCATCAGGCTTGCAATCTTCGCCTTGGTATCGGCCGAGAGTTTCTCGTTGAGCTCTTTTCTTAGTTTCTCTTGTTTTACTTTCATCTCTATGAAACTATTTATAGTGTCTAGCTTCTTAAGCTTCTGTTTTAGTCCTAGATATGCTCCCGGCTGCGCCATCTTCATATTTATCTCTTCCATGATTCTGTCCACTTTTTCCTCCATGTTAGTACTAAGAGGTTGGTTTGAGTTCTTAGATAACTCCATTCTTACTGATTGAACTTTCTCTGCTAGCCCCATTGAAATGATTGCTTTGGTGATCTCCTCATCTACTTCTTTTACAAGCTTCTGAATCGATTCGTTCGTGATAGGATCAGTTGGTCCCTTTGATTCTAAAATTTGCTTTCTCAGAGTTTGGAGCTCTGACTCGATATCAGTAAGAGTGGACGAGTTTACATCGGACGGCTTCATGTTTCTCTTCCTCTCTGGCTCCACAGGTATGCCTTCTTGGAATCCTCCAATCGACCGGAACTTGAGCTGTCTATGGCGAAGCAACTCTTCTTCATTCATTTTGGTCAGCTCCTATTGCAAAAAATTTCAATGTTTGCATAATTGGTAGATAAGAATAACAAAAACAACCAAATCTTTTTCCACTAGATCAAATGAGCAAATACAAAGAAAGTGAATAATTTGAAAACAAACATGTCTTTGTCCTATGAAAAGATTTGCACATTTTTCTGTATATCTTGTTTTGAGACAGTTTTCATGCACAACCTTAATTCCACAAATTTTCTTGATGATTTCTTGATTTAGAAGAAAATGCAATCACATGTTCACAAAGATGAGATTATTTTTATTAATTACCTCCATGGCCTGAGTGAGTGTAAGCTGAATTTGCTGAGAAGTCCAAGTAGGATCAACATGTGCACCACCTAATGGTTCCTATATGAAGATCATAGTACTAACATCATTTCAAAACTCAAAACACAAAGAAGGTCATGAGACAAAATCTCTAGCAGGGATTTTCAATTTGCTTACAGGAATAACACCATCAGCAATTCCAAGTCTATAATGTTCTTGAGCTGTAATTCTTAGCTTTTCAGCAGCCTATACAAAACTAACTAAAGTCACTACAAAATTGCTCAGATATTCAAAGTAAGCCAAAAATCAGAACTGATTCAAATTCATTACCTTAGGAGCAGCTTTGGAAGATTTCCACAATATTGCAGCACAAGCTTCAGGGCTAGATGATAGAAGTTCATCAACAAACACTAGAAAATATTCAACATATATGTGATTTTTTTTTTCAAAAAAAAGGGGCGAGATTAATATAATTACCTTGCTACATAAAAGGCAGAATTCTCAAGCATGAACAATTTATTGGCACAAGCAATGGCAAGTGCCCCACCTGAACCACCTTCGCCGGTTACAACTGTTAGTATAGGTACCTTGAGACCAAACATTGTCCTCAAATTATGGGCTATTGCTTCACCCTGCACAAGCATATGTACATTATGTGAAGTAAATTAAACTATGTACTAATAATCTAATTCTCAAGGTTAATGGAAAAGAAAAAGAATGTGCACACACACACTTGACCAAGTTCCTCAGACTTTAGATCAGCATAGGCACCAGGAGTGTCCACAAATGTAATTATAGGGAATTTATGGTGATCTGCATATTTCATCATGCGCAAAGCTTTCCGGTAACTGTTTCAAAACAACAATCATGAAGGCTGATTAGTCTTCAAAACAAAGAGGATAGATTACACTGAACTTCCTGTGATTAAGCGATATTACTCAATATCCATTAATCTTGGAGGAGGTCATAAAACGACTTAAATTTTCATAAAACATCATTGTTTAAATTCTTTATTTTTATAACTATTTGGTGTAGAGTGTAATCAATTGAAAGATGAAGCATACCCATGAGGAGTTGGCATTGCAAAGTTTCGAGTAATATTTTCCTTTGTGTTCCTACCTTTCTGATGGCCTATGAACATGTAACTTTTACCATCCATAGTCCCTAAACCAGTCACAATAGCTGGATCATCGTAGCCTGCTCGATCGCCATGAAGCTCTACCCACTAAAAGGTTCCAAAATTAACATAGAAAATATAAGTGGGAAATTTTCTATAAAAAGTAAGAAAAGAAATTGAAAACAGAAACCAAACAAGCCTCTGATATACCTTCTCTGTGATGTTAAGTATATGATCAAGAACTGTTGGCCTATTTGGATGTCGCGCAATCATCAACCGTTGGAATGGTGTTAAGTGTGTGTATAGATCTTTCAAAGCCTGTTTTCAACTTAAAAGAAATTTGGAATTAGGACAATCTTGAAGTTGTGTCAATATATGAAATTCCTTGTGTTAGAAGTTTCACTACTAACAAACAACTTACAGAAAGATATTCTGCCGATAAGTTATTTATCGACAGATATACCGACGAAATTTGGCCATTGGTTTTGTCCCTAGTATAGTATGAGCTGCATAGTTTGTAGCACCAAGATCTATGCTAGGTCTGTCTTCAGTAACTTTAACTAAATTACCCATATCAATGAAAATTGACAAAGAAAGCTAAATACTCTGCTGAATAAGGTAATGTTTTTTATTGCATATATTATAAGTCCATGGTACCTTTGATGTTGGTTTCAGTTACTGCATTCCTCATAACATTCAATTTTAAATTGAAATCAATTGAAGCTGAAGAAATACAAGAAGGTACCAAAGTCATGATTAAACCCTAAGACATCTCATAACAAAACATGTTTCCATTTACCTGTTGATATTTGCTTTCCAGAGCCTCAATTTGATTGCTGAAGTCTAAGCCGGTGTCATCTGCCATATTACGTACCTGTCATGAAGATTCGACAAAGTTTTTAAGCGTAAACCTGCATGATACAAATAATTCATCAAATTATATTGCTTTACTAAAAATGAGATCTTCTTTCCTTAATTATTACCTCTATAATCTTTTTCTCTAGATCAACAAGTGGTTTCTCAAAATCAAGTGTGACAGGTTTAGGTTTCTCAGCCAGAGGCTTAAAGTGAGAAAGGTAAGTCAAGTATCCACTACTGATATTTGGATCCATCTTATCAGGCCATGGATAATCATGCTTCTTTCCCTTTCTAATCTTTGCAGCTACATTGAACCTTTGCCACTTACCATTGTTATTTGTATTAGTATTAGTATTATTCCTTGAACTAGTTAAATATTTTGGCCAAATGCAAATTGCCCTTGAACCTCCAAGAAAATCTTTTCCAACACATTGATTTGCTGACTCAATTCCATGTTCTTCAATAAGCAATCTTCCATCCATATAATAATTCCCTCTTGTGAGTGACATGGTATTCATCTTCAATAGCTCAGTTTCTTGTTCATATACAGGCACATGCAAACTAACATTGAAAAAAGAAAAATGAAAGCGAAAAAGAAATTAAAAAGGAAAAAATTAGAAAAAAAAAAGAGGAATGCAAATTATATTTTTCATTACACAAATGACTTCCTTTATACTATTTTTTCCCCTCAAGCTTTCTCAGTAGCAAAACAAGAAAATATGAAGTGTGCTTAGAGTACAATTATAGGCCAACTTCCATTATTTGTCTAAAGCTCTAAGCAACTAAAATAAATACAATGAAGCATGTGAATACCTTGGAAAATTTGAGTTATGAGAGAGATTCAAGAAGAGATGATATTAATTGATCACTGATGAATTGTGTTAGGATAAAAGAAACAGTGTGGATTCTGAATTTCTGATAGATGGTGGTGTTTCCAACTAGGTTGGATGGTTAGGGAGAAGAAAAAGGTTGTGATTGGAGAGTGCATTACACGTGTTGTGAAATTTTAAAATTACAAGTAAATCCTTACAATTGAGGATAGTGTACACATCATCACAAATATGGATAACTGATCACACCTATCACTCAACAAAGGGTCCCACTATCATGCACATGTGCTTTTTTTCATTTCTCAAATTTTATTTTCATCTCATTTCTCTTTTAAAAGTAGAGGTAAATATTAAATTAGTATCGCAAAATTCTGACGCTAATAAAATGGTACTTGATCTTTGTTATTGACAAAATGATCTCCAAAAAATTTTAAAATTTGATAAAAGTGACTAACTGCCAATTGAATTACCTGCAGTTAAAATTTAAAAGTGACGTGTCAGTTAATAATTATAATAATTACAAAATTTATTCACTTTTAATTTTTTAATTTTAAAAACACTCCAATTTCAATTTTTTTGAAACTCTAATCCTCTTTTTTTTTCCCTAAAACTCTTATCTCTTTTTCTAAATCACCATCATTTTCTAAAACCCTAATCTCCTTTTTTCTTCTTTTTTCTCTCAACGATGCCATTTTTGAGAATCAGGTAGTGATTAACAAGGCTATGGTTATAGTTGTGGTTGTGGTGGGGGTGGTGATAGCGACAGAAGAGGTGAAATCTGCTGTAGAGGTATCGCATGGAAGATCCCGTGTTCTTGAGACAATGGTTCAGTTTGTGATTGGGAAGGTGTGCGAAGAAGGAAAATGGACGACGGAGATTCGTGATCTAAGAAAAGGTGTTTGCATTTGGCTTGGAACCTTCAACGCCACCAAAGAAGCTGCCATGGCCTAGACAGAGAAGCTCATAAAATTCGCGAAAAAAAAGTTAAAGTAAACTTTTCCAACGAGGATGACGAGCACTTCATTCAACAACCTCGTAACATTATTCCAAACCTTCTTCCTCCTCCCATTTGAAGATCGAGTAATCATCCTCCTCTTTATCAATATGGTGATGCCAACAACAACATGAACAACCAGGTAACGACTCTGAACCTCAACTTAGAGTTTCGTTACGATCTGAATCATGGAGGAGCTATTGGTGTTGATGGTGCCATCAACGCAGATCCATTTGTGAGTTGTGTTGATGATAATTCTGAGTATGAGTTTGGTTCTGGTTTGTCATCGGAGGTGGCAGGTAGGTCAAGTGGTGATCAACAACATCAAGAGAAGAAGAAAAGCTACGAGGTGGAGAAGCTTTTGGAGGAGCTAATGGCATATGAGAAAAAAATGAGAAATAAAAAAGGAGTTGAGTCTTGAGAAGAAGGAATTGAGTATTAGAAAAGCATCTTTGGTTAGAAGAGTAAGAAGAAGAAAGAAGGTAAAGGCAGCAACCAATAAAAATGAAGAGGATTTAATTGGAAAAGAAAATTGGTGGATAATGATGAGGAAGGGGAAGAGATGAGAGTTTTAGAAGAAAGGGGATTAGAGTTTTTTAAAAAATTAAAATTTGGGTGTTTTTAAAATTATAAAAATTAAAAGTGAGTAAATTTTGTAATTATTATAATTGTTAACTGACATGTCACCTTTAAATCTTAACTCCAGGTAACTCAATTAACGGTTAGTCGTTTTCGTCAAATTTTAAAATCTTTCAAGAATCATTTTGTCAATAACAAAGATCAAATACCATTTTGTCAGCGTCAAAATCTTTCGAGTAACGATTTGATATTTACCTCTTTAAAAATATTATAGAATTATCAAAATTCATTATTTTTTTACTATTAGTTAATTATTAATATGAGTTTCAATATGTCAGTTTAATTATCAAAGTTTGATAATTTTCATTTTTTGCAAAGTAATTTTTATTTTTCGCAAACACCAAAACTTAAATTTTTTTTTTAAATTCACAATTGGCAAAAATTGAAACTTTTTTTAAAAGAGGGATGGTACCTGTTTTTCCAGGCATGATCGGAGCCAACTTATACTTTCTTTTTAAGAGAACAAGAAAGGGGATCATACTTGTTTTTTCAGGCATGTTCAAAGCCAACTTACTAGAATTTTATTTCTAAATGTCTTATTTCTAGATATTTTGTAATAATCTCTGTTACTAGTTACCACTTTTTCTCTCTTTCCACCACTCTCAATCCCAATTTTTCTTCTTTTGTATTCTGATACCTTTTCTTCCTCCGTAAATGGCAGCATAGTCATTTTTTGGCTGTTTTTTACGACACAACCATTCGCAATTAGAAGCGGCTAAAAAAACTGTTCTTTCCATCGGTGGTTTTCAATAAGTATATTTTCTTGTGTTCTCTTATTTAGATTCAATGAATCTTGTTTAAAATTGAGTTTAAAATATACTTAATTTATGAATACAATATTTTTTTACCTTAATATTATATTTAGATAATCAATAAAGATAATTAAGATGATACTAAACTATAAGCTTATAATCTCAATTTCTCAAACTAACATTTGTTTATAAAATCTTTTCATAGCATTTGTTTTACCTTGATTAGCTTTTTGAAACGTGTTATAGGTATAAAATCATGTTAATTCTTCTGGCTAGTAGAAACTTTGGCTTAGCACCACTATCCTGACACTAGACATTTTTAAGTAAAACAAAATTGTTTGTTTATTTTATTTATTGTCTTTAGATAAGTTTATAAACAAGAATGTTTACATTGTATAGTTTTGATATTATGTTATTGTATTATTTTAGTCCTACTTGAGAGGATGTTCTCAAGAAAATCAAAAAACTTTCAGGAAGAATTCTTGCTTACTAGGTCTCACAAACTCAAGCATTTTTCATGATGGAAAATTTCAAGGATACCTCTCAATCTTGTAATTAGAGTTTCGAAGGTCAGAATATATTTATTAAATGTATAACTTATATATTAATTAGAACAAGTAAATATCCTTACTTTGTGTCATTTATGATATCTATTTGAAAATATCTTTAATACTGATATAAAATCTAATTAATCTATTAGGACAAATATACTAAACTATTTCTAAAATTACCCCTAAAATAAATTTTATTTAGAATAACTGAATTAGCCAACAAAATGTATGTATGTATAATGTATGCAGATTACAGTGGCAACAATAAGCTTGCCAAGAAACAACATGTTTGGAGGTGAAAACCTTCCTGTCTTTTGGTATGTGCAGTGGCGGCCGCCGTGAGCAGTGAAATAGCCATTTTTTTTTGCTGCCTTCTACGACGCAACCATACGCAATTAGAAGGGGTTAAAAAAATTGCTCTCTCCATCGATGATTTCTATTAGATGTAATTTCTTGTATTGTTCTCTTATTTAGATTCAATGAAGCTGGTTTAGAATAGAATTTAGAATATACTTAATTTATGGATGCAATATTTTATTTATATTAATATAATATTTGACAATCAATAAAGTTAATTAAGATGATACTGAAATATAAACTTATAATCTACCTTGCTAAAACTAATCTTTGTTTATGAAATCATTTCACAGCATTTGTTTTATCCTGCTTAGCTTTTTGAAATGTGCTATAGGTATAAAATCATGTTAATTGTTCTGGTTAGTAGAAACAGTGGCTTAGCACCACTATCTTGATACTAAATGTTTTTAAGTAAAACAAGATTGTTTGTTTATTTTATTTATTACTTTTAATTTATTTTTTTTAACAAGAATGTTTACATTGCATAGTTTTATATTATGTTATTGTAATATTTTAGTCCTACCAGAGAGGATTTTCTCAAGAACGAATTCTTGCTTACCTCGTCTCACATACTAAAGCATTTTTCATGTTGAAAATTTTCAGGATTACCTCTCAATTTTGCAATTGGGTTTACGAAGGTAAGAATATATTCATTAAATGTATAACTTATATATTAATTAGAGCTAAGTAAATATCATTACTTTGTGTAATTTATTTTATCTATTTGAAAATATTTTTTATACTGATATAAAAGCTAACTAATCTATCAAGACAAATATACTAAATTATTTTCAGAACCACCCCTAAACACTGGCATCTATGGCCGCCGGGATCCACCTTGTCAACGCTATCCAAATAGCATGGCTAATACCAGGCTACGTGATCCTCGGAGTACTGGATAGATGTGCCGTTTCTAGCTCTGTTATCCATCCCATCCTCAGTTATTACAGCAATCGAGCAACCTGAAAACTTGGGTGGCACTGTCATTTCATCTTTGCGGGTGCCATTGTCGTCACTATAACTTTTTTGATAATTGGCTTCGCCGCAAACATCGGCTACGCCTTCGCAGACAACCTAGTCGGATGCCTTAGCCGTTTTTGGATCGGATTATGGATGTTGGAGAATTCGATTAACATTATCGATGCCGCTACAAAGACTTCCTTAATGACCTTGTCAGCTGTTACCTAAATTATTTCTTTATCAATGATAGGCTTACTATTATAATTATTTTTTAGTGAGAGTACATAAAGAGTACATAGTATATAAGGTGTAATAACTCAACAAATATTTTCTAAGAAAATTTTTCATTCTCTTCAAAAAAAATTTTCTAAGAGAATGTTGTAATAACTCAACAAATATTAACCTTCCTTTTGGAGCGGGTAACAAGCCTAAAATTATTGAAGTTCAAAAATTATGCTATTATCAACTGGATTTTCTCCAAACAAAATATAGACAAGGGACAATTACCTCCTTAACAATAAGATGGGGGATGAATCTAATTCTCTTTTGGAGTGTCCCCAAGAGAATTCAATTCCTGGACACGGTCTATTGGCTGATATATAGAAATGGGCGAGTCCTAAATCTAGTTTGTCATTATATTGCCAATTCATATCCACGATGGGTATTTAAAGAAAATAAACATCCAGCATTGTCTAGAGTATACCACTATGAAGAAAAAGACTATCCAGATCAATATTCTTCAAACAAAAGCATTGTAAAATTTTACAAATTGTATGCAATACTTAGATTTTCACCAAACCCAAACTGGAGAGCCAAACTCACTTCAGGGCTATTCATGAGTTATTCGAACAGCATTACAAAATTATGTTACCATCCATCAAGCTGACGAATAAGATTTGTGGAAGGACGACGGCACAAAACATCACGAACCATGACGAAAGGTTATTTGACTTATACGTGGAAGACATAGAAATTTAAAACATTCAAAAAAGGGGTTGATCTTCTCATAGCAAACTATTGTTAGAGAGAATTGGTAGTGGAACAGAAATTTTTTTTGAAGAGAATAAAAAATTTTCTTAAAAAATATTTGTTGAATTATTACATTTTATATACTATGTACTCTTTATGTACTCTCACTAAAAAATAATTACAATGGTAAGTCTATTATTGATAAAGAAATAATCTAGGCAGCACCAGCAGACACTACAAGAAAATAGAACATTTGTAACAAAAAATTTGTATCAAATTTAAAATTGTTACAAAAAAAATAGTATTTTGTAATAAACTCACCAGAGGTTATTGAGAACAATTCAACAATTTTGACTCTTCCAAGCCCTCCAAAGTACAATGTCCAAGCGGGTACAAGTGGTTTTGTTTGACTTATTTAAGCATCATATCTCGGATTCCATTTTTAAGATTGTCTCTGTGCAATAGGTTTTATAATCAGTTCACTTTTAATTAGAATTTTTAATTTTTTAAATTTTCATATTTTCTATTACTCTTAAGATTTTGTGAGAAAATAAAAATGATCTCTCCATGTATTAATTTATTAGGTTTTCTTTCAATACAGTTAGAATCCCTTTTAACCTTATCCGTTACGATAAGATTTTAAGTATAAATGCCGTTTATTTTGAATTTGGCATCCTCACTCACACTATATATTGTGATGGAAAAAAATTTGATAACAAAAAATTTTCAGTCATAATTAGCCAAAACTTTCTATAAAAATATATCAAAATTAAATTTTTAATTAAATATATTTATATTTGTATCACTTCTAGTTAAAATAGTTAGGGCTACACTTTTGTTAATTTGACTATATATATGGTTTATGTGAAATTAAGTTAAACTTTATATATAATTATATTATGTGATTATTTAGAAGAAGAGATAAACTTTGTTATGATGATTATATTATATGATAGGAAAAATTTTAAATATTTTTAAAATATATATGTATTAGCAATTTTAATCATTAATTTTAATTATAAAAAGTATACATTATTTATTAATTGACATTAACAATTAAAATTATATTAATATTTTAAAAATGTTTAAAAATTTTCTATACGAAAAATGTATAGGAATATAAAGTAAGGTGTTAATATGTGTATAAAATATTAATATTGGAAGGGTACTATTATTATTATTATTATTATTATTATTATTATTATTATTATTATTATTATTATTATGGTATAAATGTAGGATGATGGAAGCAACAAGAACTTTATAGTTTATAGGATGAGTAACACTAACAAAAGAGTAAAAGTAAACTTTGAAAAGCCCATTTCCATTCGGCAATTCCCATTCCCTTTCTCTCTCTCTCTCTTTCTCTTTATGTGACCCGCATCTTTTTCTAGCTAATTCTTTTTCTATATATATTTTAGTTTAACATTATGCGGTTGCATCTTCTTCTCCAAAATGCGCGCAGATTCTGTCTTATAGCTTCTCCATTTTCTTCTCCAAGGAAATGGAGGTTTTTTATCATACATCAACTTTAAGCACCGTGTGCTAAGTCCGCTACTTTGGTTTGGAAAGCTAATTGATTTAGTACGTTTAGCTTGGAACTATTAAACTTTACCTGATCACCTAAGAAAAAACCAGTCTTACCTTAAAATTTATTCTCTGATATCTATATCGCCTAATCCCACAAGCGGATTCAAGCTTTTTTTAAGAGTTTCTTTAAGTAATTACACAAGAGTTTAGCTTTAATAATGAAGAATAGTATAAGGGGATGCATATCATGCATCCTACTATGCGGGGCATTGGACGTGATACGTATAGTTCACTCCAATGGCAGAATTAAGGTGTTAATATGTGTATAAAATATTAATATTGGAAGGGTAGTACTATTATTATTATTATTATTACTATTAATATTGGTTTTCTTCAAATGCAGGCACATTTTTATTATTGGAAAAGAAGAGAGGTGAACTCAATCTTTTATGGATAAGAGGAGAACCAGAAATGCCTTGCCCTCATAACCAAGAGTCTCAACAATGAACGAAGTGATAATAGGGATAGTAGTATAGTGTACCATAGGTATTGGTTTAATAGGAGACTGATAGAAACTCTAGGAGATTATGTAAACATTTGGAACTGTCATAACAAAAATTTCAACCAAATCATGTTATTAGCATGTACTTTATAGTTATATCAACAGCTAAGACTTTAAGATACTATTACTTTTAAGTAGTCTTACTCAAGTTGTAAATATTGATTATTGATTTAGATGCTGATGTGAAAAATAAATTTTACCACTTTATTACCTAAACAAGGTCATGTGAAATTTATTTTTCACATCAGCATTTAATTTATTTTGTTTAAAATATATATTATATCACCACTTTTACTAAAACATCTTTTTAATTAAATAAAAATAAAAAATATCTTTTATTTAATTTTATAAAAAAGACTTAAACATCCTTATTCTATTTAATTAGATAAAAATACCTTTCTAAATCAATTGAATTTTAGAATTCATCCTATCCTAATTTTATATTTTTAAATAATTTAAACAACAAAACAAAAATATATCTAAAAAACAAAAAAAAATTGTTTGTGAAATCTGAGTTTCAGAGACCTCTTCATCTTCTCATGTTCTTCACTCCTCTTCATGTCTCTCTCCCCCTGGAGCTCGGTCTCTCTCATCTCTCTCACCGTGACGTCGCTGTTGCTATCTGTGTCGTCATCGTCTTGCACATAGTCGGACGCCTTTGTTGCGCTCTTCGTCGCCGGCGGCAGAAGCAGCAGGTCTTGGGGCTCGTCGTCTTCTTGCTTCGAGTCTTGCTGTCAGCCTCCTTCGTGCAATCAGAAGCTGCTTCATGATTTGGTGAGTTCTAACAAAGGTAGGATTTTATTGTTCTAAGTCAGTTGTAACTTGAAACCGTGACGCTGATGTTTTCTTCCCTTTTGATTTGTGGGGTTTGTTCAAAACGGCGTCTTTCACCATCCCTTGTCCCAAGTGTCTCTCTTTTTCACATTTGGAGTTAGTAGTCCTTTGGCAGTAATCATGGGAATTGGAATGTGTTGCTCCTAGCTTCTCATAGATGGCTACTTTTATGTGCTATACAGGGAAAAGGGGATGGAGAGGAGTTGAAAAGCACCGCAATTCATTGTCTGTGCCATCTTCGAGGTCAAGCTGTTGATGAATCAGCTCATCGGCAAGTGGATGAAATTCTGGCTGAGCTTATGTGGGTGAAGAAAAAGAGGTTATTTTTGGAGAAATATTCAGAAAAAATGCTTAAAAGCCCTTACCATTGGTGTAGGATTGGTCTTGTTTCAACAGGTATAGCAACTGCTCAAATAAAATAGTAAAAATCATCATAACAACTGCTCAAGTAAAATAGTAAAAAATCATCATAGTTTCCAGATTTTCATTGTATTCACACTGAAATTTGTGACAGATCACAGGACAACCAAATGTGCTTCAGTATGCTGGATCAATCCTTCAGGTATTATATAACACAAATTCATATGATCTATTTATTACCTGTCACTAGTGGAAGTTTGATGAAATTGTAACCGAATCCAATATGTAGAGTGCAGGATTCTCCACTGCATCTGATGCAACCTGAGTCTCTATTCTCCTTGGTTTTTTCAAGGTAGATTTCCCCCCGTTATGTTTGCAATATCTGAACAACAATGTTAGCAAGGAAACTTTTTGTGAGTTTTATTAGTAAGATGTGGGTGAATATTTTCCAAAAAATGCAAAATTGTTGGATTGGGCCAGAAGTTATTGTTCAAGCTATGTCAATTGTCATTTTTCCGTAACTCTTCTCTTGCTCTGTTACTGTGCAATGAGCCAACTGTATCTTCATGTTGTATCCATAAGTTTGTGTCTTAATGTTGCTTCTTTTGTTAAAACAGGAAAGAAATTTTTTTTAATAGATTTGAAGTTTTAATATATTAGAATTGTAGACTTTTGATTGGCACTCCCTTCAGTATTTTCTTTTTCAATTGATTGCATTTTGTCAAATGAGAGAGCCATGTTTGTCTATTCAAAAGCAGTTCATACTCTTTTGGAATCGGTTGTTGTTAAGAAGCAAATTCTTCTCATTTTCCCATCTATACAATGCAATGAGACACATTTTCAACAAGAGAAAAGGGAAAACAAAGAAAAATCATGTTACAACTTGTTCCCATTGTCCTTGTCCTTATTTTCACTGCTCTTGCTTTCCCTTTTCTATTTTCTTGACAAATTTAAGAGCATCATCTCCTATCCAGTCAGTTTAATATGTTCTGTTGACTTATTTGTTATGTTTGTGTTCTAGTTGATAAGCTCTAATATGATAATTACATCAATAGCTGATTCTACGACTTGAATCTGTAACCTTGAAGTCACATGAAGACAAATCAATCAAAACACATCATTAATTGTAAAGATTTTACTGTTACAACCTCTTAAAGGTGGATTCATATGAGCCACTCACAAAAAATCTGTGGTGTGATTGATATCATGTGATATTTGATGGTTGGTCCAAAGTCTATAAAGGGTTTGTGATATAAAGTTTAGCTTTAGATAAAGAGACTCCAATTCCACGTTCCAAAAAATAAAATGGAAACTCATTTTTCTCATCACAAATTTTGTAGGTCAATACCAAAGATTGTGACACTATTGTAATTGGAACACAATTAGGTCTCTTGGGGTGTTTGAGTCCTGTCTCAACTTTTGCAACTGCGTTCAATGCAATGAGAGAAAGCATGGTTGGTTCACTTGAATTTTGCTACAATCTACACCTTCACTTCCACAAGCCCAATTCAGCGCTGCCTGCAACTCAACGTCGCTGCTTTGCGGATCAGCTATGCACCATTGCTCATATTCAGCAAACACCCTTTTTTCTTTTCTTGCCCCTTAGTGGTGAATTTCAAATTCTGTTAGTGGTCATGTTCTGCTGTATCTGATACATCTTGATTTTAGATCCATTTCTGGCATTTGGAGAGCCATGAAACAAGCATCAAAATTGTGCAGAGGCTTAAGCATCTATAGAGCAGTCCTGCCACCCTCAACAAAGGTAACTGTTGCCCCAACTCACTATGGTGTATTTGCTTATAAGTAACAAGGTGATTTATATTTGTAAAATAATCCCAAACTCACAACATCTAAATACATATTCGTTAATGATCTGGTTCCATATTAGTAGCATTAGTAAGTATAATGGCTTCCACAAAATATTCAATATTCACTGACAAAATGAAATAGCATAGACAAATGTCAAAGCTTTCACAAACTATAGAATATTAAGTATTTTTTCAATTTTTTTGGTTTTTGGTTTATTCGATTTTCGGTTTTTTCGGTTTGATCGATCGGTTTTATTCGGTCCGGATCGGTTTTGAACACTCTAATTACAATACAACACACTGTGGGGAAAGGAATGTAAATGGCGCCAAAATCAAACAACGTTGTCCCGGGAAGAGTCACTTTTCTCTCCATTTTTTTGGGCTTATGATTGTCTATTTTGGCCTGCGTCAGAATTCATTATGGGCCAGTTGATTTGGGTTTCTAGTCCATGACCAAAAACTTGTAGTTATAGTTTTTTATTTTAAAAAATAAATTGTAATTCCTTTTTCTAGAAAAAAACAATAACAATAATTACTCAATATCTAATTGAATCTATTTACAAACTTTATAAGTTAAAGTTGCTAATCGAGAATTTAATTAAACTATAGATACCTAAAATTAATTATTTATGTTTAATTCGATGAAAAATTTGAGTGATACCGTGTTATTGGCATTCACCTCTGAAATCAATAATCAATATTTACAACTTGAGTAAGACTACTTCATCACAGAATACACTTGAAAAATGAAATTTATCCAACTTCAATTTCAATTTCAGCTATAAGTAACATAACTATAGTCTTTCATCTTCATACAACAATTTTCGTTTTTGTTTTCTTTTTCTTTTTCTTTTTCTTTTTTCCCTTGTCACCATCCTCTGCGGGCCCCTTCATTTAGAGTTGACTGTGATGTCTCTTGCCTTATTGCCATTTGCTTGACAAAGACATCATTTTTGGCCACACCCTCATATAAGCAAACTTGCAGAAGATAATTACAAAAGAACACTATATTTCCTAAGGTAAAAAACAATTGCCAAAGAGGAAGCTCTTAAATCTTCTTACTTCTTATCTCATACCATCTTCTATCTAAGAAAAAAATAAAATAAAAAATCTAATCTAATAAAAGTAATAGTATCTTAAAGTCTTAGCTGTTGATATAACTATAAAGTACATGCTAATAACTTGATTTGGTTGAAATTTTTGTTATGACAGTTCCAAATGTTTACATAATCTCCTAGAGTTTCTATCAGTCTCCTATTAAACCAATAGCTATGGTACACTATACTACTATCCCTATTATCACTTCGTTCATTGTTGAGACTCTTGATTATGAGGGCAAGGCATTTCTGGTTCTCCTCTTATCCATAAAAGATTGAGTTCACCTCTCTTCTTTTCCAATAACAAAAATGTGCCTGCATTTGAAGAAAACCAAGGTTTTAAAAACAATACAAGTTTTTGTAAATCACGATGACAACTCGTAGTAAGAAACATGCATAAAGTTTAACATTAGTTCTCAAAGGTGCCTTTGGCAGCCATCCGAACATGTTGAAATAATAATTGTACTAACCAAGAGTAAACGGGACGATATAAAGCAATGCTGGTTGACCATGCCCATCCATCAAGTTCAAAGCAACATATGTTAGAAGGAGACCTGCAGATCAAAGTTCAAGAGAATGATGTAAAGACACCAAGCAAACAGTGATCTCAATTCTCATCTACATCCTAATTCTGGTCCGAAAGTGAGCCGGCTCAATTTTGTAACAAAGTAAATAAAGTCCAAAAGTTTTTATGGAAAATTACCCTTTGACACATCCTACCAACTAAAGTCATACCAAGAATCAAACATAGAAATAGCATACCTAAACCGTAAGCACTCATTGCCCACACGAAGTATCCAGACCGAAGGTTCCTCTTTGCCAACCAATCATACCTGTAAATTTATCGGTACAATAATTAAGTCCAGGAACCATTAAAATGAGACAAGGGATTCTTTTCATTTATGTAGTGATTAAAGTGTTTAAACTAGGGAAGACGAATATATATGACTTTTGTTTCGACCTTAGTGAAAATGCGACTAGAAGCCCCGATAAGATTATGTCCCCAAAACCAATTATGCTAAGCAGCATGGAGATACCATCTTCTCCACTCCTATTGCCTCGAGCTACCTGTACAGAAGTGAAAATGTTTCATTAATTCAAGTGGAAGAAATGCATCATGTTTATGAGACCAAAATCGAGCTTAGTAGAGAATGAAACAGAAGGGAACACTCACCACTATCATTACGCTCTCATGGAACCACCACTTAGAGACAAATACCCAGAAGATGCCATATAGAAAAGCGCAACTAAGAAGAACAGTTTCTATTGTTCTTCTATCAGTTCATCTCTATTCTCTGAGATGGTGTCGAGGTGAGGCCTCCAGAGAGTAAGACGGCTGCTGGTGCTTGTGTGAGTGGAGGTGGAGACCTGCTGATCTACTGCTGTAGCGTGTTGATTGGGAGGGGGAGGGAAAGGGAGGGGAACGAGGAAGTAGATGTTGCCGCGATAGAGGTCAGCGTGGGGAGGAATGATGAGAAGGTTGGAGGGAGAATATTTCTTGAGGATATGGTTAGGATGAGCTCTCATGACGTCAGCAGCGTTGATGGTGCGAGTAGTGAGATCGTCAATTCTGCCATTGGAGTGAACTATACGTATCACGTCCAATGCCCCGCATGGTAGGATGCATGATATGCATCCCCTTATGCTATTCTTCATTATTAAAGCTAAACTCTTGTGTAATTAATTAAAGAAACTCTTAAAAAAGGCTTGAATCCGCTTGTGGGATTAGGCGATATAGATATCAGAGAATAAATTTTAAGGTAAGACTGGTTTTTTCTTAGCTGATTGGGTAAAGTTTAATAGTTCCAAGCTAAAAGTACTAAATTAATTAGCTTTCCAAACCAAAGTAGCGGACTTAGCACACGGTGCTTAAAGTTGACGTATGATAAAAAATACCTCCATTTCCTTGGAGAAGAAGATGGGGAAGCTATAAGAGAGAATCTGCGCGCATTTTAGAGAAGAAGATGCAACCGCATAATGTTAAATCAAAAAATATATATAGAAAAAGAGTTAGCTAGAAAAAGATGCGGGTCACATAAAGAGAAAGAGAGAGAGAATAAAAGGGAATGGGAATGGTCGAATGGGAATGAATTTTTCAAAGTTTTACTTTTACTCTTTTGTTAGTGTTACTCATCCTATAAACTATAAAGTTCTTGTTGCTTCCATCACCCCACATTTACGCCATAATAATAATAATAATAATAATAATAATAATAATAATAATAATAGTACTACCCTTCCAATATTAATATTTTATACACATATTAACACCTTAATTCTGCCATTGGAGTGAACTATACGTATCACGTCCAATGCCCTGCATAGTAGGATGCATGATATGCATCCCCTTATACTATTCTTCATTATTAAAGCTAAACTCTTGTGTAATTACTTAAAGAAACTCTTAAAAAAAGCTTGAATCCGCTTGTGGGATTAGGTGATATAGATATCAGAGAATAAATTTTAAGGTAAGACTGGTTTTTTCTTAGGTGATCAGGTAAAGTTTAATAGTTCCAAGCTAAACGTACTAAATCAATTAGCTTTCCAAACCAAAGTAGCGGACTTAGCACACGGTGCTTAAAGTTGACGTATGATAAAAAAACCTCCATTTTCTTGGAGAAGAAGATGGGGAAGCTATAAGACAGAATTTGCGCGCATTTTGGAGAAGAAGAAGCAACCGCATAATGTTAAACTAAAATATATATAGAAAAAGAATTAGCCAGAAAAAGATTCGGGTCACATAAAGAGAAAGAGAGAGAGAGAAAGGGAATGGGAATGGCCGAATGAAAATGAGCTTTTCAAAGTTTTACTTTTATTCTTTTGTTAATGTTACTCATCCTATAAACTATAAAATTCTTGTTGCTTCCATCACCCCACATTTACACCATAATAATAATAATAATAATAATAATAATAATAATAATAATACCCTTCCAATATTAATATTTTATACACATATTAACACCTTACGTTATATTCCTATACATTTTTCGTATAGAAAATTTTTAAACATTTTTAAAATATTAATATAATTTTAATTGTTAATGTCAATTAATAAATAATGTATACTTTTTATAATTAAAATTAATGGTTAAAATTGCTAATACATATATATTTTAAAAATATTTAAAATTTTTCCTATCATATAATATAATCATCATAACAAAGTTTATCTCTTCTTCTAAATAATCACATAATATAATTATATATAAAGTTTAACTTAATTTCACATAAACCATATATATAGTCAAATTAACAAAAGTGTAGCCCTAACTATTTTAACTAGAAGTGATACAAATATAAATATATATAATTAAAAATTTAATTTTGATATATTTTTATGGAAAGTTTTGGCTAATTATAACTGAAAATTTTTTGTTACCAAATTTTTTTCCATCACAATATATAGTGTGAGTGAGGATGCCAAATTCAAAATAAACGGTATTTATACTTAAAATCTTATCGTAACGGATAAGGTTAAAAGGGATTCTAACTGTATTGAAAGAAAACCTAATAAATTAATACATGGAGAGATCATTTTTATTTTCTCACAAAATCTTAAAAGTAATAGAAAATATGAAAATTTAAAAAATTAAAAACTCTAATTAAAAGTGAACTGATTATAAAACCTATTGCACAGAGACAATCTTAAAAATGGAATCCGAGATATGATGTTTAAATAAGTCAAACAAAACCACTTGTGCCCGCTTAGACATTGTACTTTGGAGGACTTGGAAGAGTCAAAATTGTTGAATTGTCCTCAATAACCTCTGGTGAGTGGTGACATATTCCTTCTCTCATGTTAAGATAAAGGAACCTTAATTATTTTCCCTCATAAGCCAATGGTCAACGGAAAAAAATAAATTGAAAACTAATTATCTTGAAAACCTATAACCTCTTGATTTTTTTCTGATAGTATTGAACCCTGCTTGATTTTGTTTCAGTCTATGTATTGGGCTAGTCTAAGTGCTATTACTAATTTTCGCATTAGTATACTTTTCGTTTTATTTTCTTCGTATTAAATGTTGTCAGCAAACAGAGACAAAACTAGCATGAGTATGGGCAATAAGAGAAAAAGAAAAAAGAAAAGGAAAAAGGTTGTTGTGTCATAGAATTCTCCTTTTATTTGCACTAGTGGAATTACTTGGTAACTGTAGAGCTATCCTTAATCTGAGATGCTATGCTTCAGATATTTTCAATTAGAAACTAATCTGATCTAGGTTTTCCTCCCTCTTTCTTGTACTGATTACTTTTTTATAATAGGTGTTTGGCTCTTGGTACAAAGCATATGGTTAATATGGAAGATAAATGCAAGTGAGTTTTAGAATAAAAAATGTAGGGAGAGAAAAAATATATATATAAGGAGAAAAGAAGAAAGCGTGTGTATTGTGGGTAGGAAAGGGAAGGATGTGGATAATGAAGAAGAACATAAGGGGATGCATATCATGCATCTTGCCATGCGGGGCACTAGACGTGATACGAATAGTTCACTCTAATGCCAGAGTTGAAGAGATCACCACTTGCACCATCAAGGCTGCTGACGTCATGAGAGCCCATCCTAACCATGTCCTCAAGAACCTTTCTTCCCCCAATCTCCTCATCGTTTCTCCCCACGCTGACCTCCGTCGCGGCAATATCTACTTCCTCGTTCCCATCCCTCCCCCTCCCAACCAACACGCTGCAGCAACATATCAGAAGCTCTCCACCCCCACTCACACAAGTACTAGCAGACCCTGGCGTCTTATTCTCTAGAAACCTCACCTCGACACTATCTCTGAGTCGCCGCTGCCATCCTCTCATAGAATTTTTGGTCTTGCTTTGTATTGTATAATATTCATTATATAGAAATAGTATTGTATTTATTTTGGTCTTATTTTGTTACTTTAATGATAGATTTTTTGGGCGTTGAACTTTTGCATGCACAAGTTAAGGTTAAATTCAAAGTCAAAATATTAGCCACCGGAATGAGTAGTCAAAGATTTATTTGAGAGTCCATTGTGTTGAGGCAAACTTGATCCATTTAAATTACATGTGCCAGTTTCTTGAAAATTTGTTTCCTTAATATTGTTATTCATCTTATTTGCCAGATTCAGCTGCATGCATGGCGACACCTAAATTCAGCACAGACTTTGTTTTATGTTTATTCTTGTTATGTGTTCATGCAACATTAGTCTTTGCTTCAACCTCAAATGTATGACACTTTTCCCTATCTCTCTCTCATACTCTTTTTTTTTTAATAAACTGTTTTTATCACCAATTTTCTCTTTCAAGCTTAGTTATATTTTAAAAGTTGTTGAAATAGAGTTTTTATTTTACAAATTGAAAAAGTATAAGAACCAATTTTTAAGTAGTTAATAATAGTAATTTTTTTAATTATTTTTTTAATTTTTATTTTTGGAGAATTGGTAATTTAAAATTAAAATTTACGGTATATAATTTAAGAATTTAAAATTTAAAATTAAAAAAATTAACTGGTATTGGTGGAAAAATATTGACTTCTTAACTCTTACAAATTAGAAAATAAAATTTTCACATTAATTTTTCTTGATTTAAAATTTTAAATACCGTTTTTTTTTTAAATACCTCTATACTATTCTATTACTATATTTTGGTAGAGTACGGAAACAAAGAAAGAAAAAGCCAACAGCAAAGCTCCATCCTGCAGAAAGTTGGGTACCACTTCAGAGGGGTATGAGAAGTTTTCATTTAATTTTCAAGATTTTCAAGTTAATGAGAAGTTAACAATAAGGAGGGCTTTGATTAACCAGTGTTTTTTCCTCTTCCTCCTAATCTATGTCAATAATTTTAACAGTTATATATGAAGATCAATCAGTTATCTATGAAGATCAATTTATTTTGAATATCATAAATAATGTTTACTTGTGACACCAATAAAATTCAAGAACAAATAAGAAAATATGTCTGTATATGTCCTTGTCTGTGGACATATCAATTAATGTATGTCAAGAACTAACGTGCTTCCAACAACTATCAATATTGAGTTATTCCTTGATTTCCTTAATTAGTATAGAAGTGCAAGGAAAAACATTTTTTCTCCATGTTTTATTATCTTTTATAGATTCATTAAGCGTGATATTAGAGAAAAATATTAAGTGATCAATATTTTAATTTTTTCTTGATTTGTCTTGTATTTGAAATTAGTACTAAGCAACTAAGCACAATTATGTATGACAAATGCAGTTGAATGAAAACTACATGATGGACAACTAAAAGTTTAACCTTTCTTAAGTGAAACATTATTTTTTCTTTGATGGATGCCATTCGATCAATAGAGTAAACTAAAGTACCAATGTTTGATCTGATTTAGCTAAGCACAAGTTTAATGTTTTATCCAGGTCTCATAAAGATGAGGAATAAAAATAGATTCATGATGGTAAAACTTAATTCATGATGTTTTTTATTATTAATTTTACATAAAAATAATTACAAATGGGTTTTTATTAAAAAATATCATGATAATAAAAAATAAGAAACTGATATTGTATCTATTTTGATTGAATGTCAAAAATAAACAAAGTTGTTTCACTAGTGTTGAATGTGGTATTGAAGTGTTAGTTCATCATTTTAGTCACTGTCAATAAGGTATTACAGGGGGTATATACAAGCATGACTGCATGACAAAAGCTTGTCTGTTTAATTTGGGTCATTAAATAAGTGGAGGGAAATTGTACCTAGAAGAAGCACTTTAACACTATGTTAGGTCCCTCCCCCTCAATGTCTAACTTAATAACACAAGTGTTGATCCACCATGTTTGAGTGATTAATTTTTGGGTTAATTATTCTGTTAATTTTTATAATTTTATCAAATTTATAATTAAATTTTTATATATATTTTTTTCAATTAATTTTTTATACTCTTTTCAGTTTTATAATTAGGTCATTCTTAATATAAAAAATATTAAAATTAATTGAATATTTTTTTGTAAATTAAAGGTATTTATAATTAAAAATTTAATTAAATTTTTAACCGTATATTTTTTTAGAAAAAATATTTTGTTAATTTAATTTTTTGACAAAATTAAAAAATATAAAAATTTAATTAAAAATTTAATATAATTATAAAGACTAATAGAATAATTAATTCTTAACTTTTTTTTAAATATATCCATGAATATCATATGTTGATATCTACTAAAATCTAAAACTATTTTATATTATCAATAAATCACATTAAAAATTTTGAATAACCTTTACATAATAAAATTGAAAATAACTATAACAACTAATATGGTAGTATATAAATAAATTATACCGTGAAAGTTTTATTCCATAAAGTATTTAAACTAAAGCACGTTTATAAAATTTTTTCTATCTACTTTGATTTCTTCCTTTCCAATGGAAAATGAGTCAAATGAGTGAAATGACTAGTGCAAATGGGAGGCTGGATTACAAAACCGTACAACAGCGTGATGTATCTTTGAATCGATAAAATAATGTACGACTTGTTCCTTTTTCATTTGGGGCCACTCTGAAAATAATTAAAAGATAAATTAAGTTAGATATTGTTACTTTTTGTTATTTGTATAAAAAGACTTAAAACTTAAGAGTTACATAGAGATATTTCGTACTCACTAGGAGACAAACAATAATATTTTAGGATCATGTTATGTAGGCATAGAATGATAGAAAGATTGCACACAAATTGGTTATTTATATGTGAATACAAAATAATTTATATAATTATATTTATAATAAAATATTGCAATAATTGAGTTTTTGTGTTGATAAAATATTTAATTATTTTACTTTAAAAAGTTTATTTATTCTGCTATGAAAATTTTGATTATTTTAAAGATTTAACTAAAATATATTTTTAAAGAGAAATGTTATTTGTACACTAAAATCAGTTATTAAAATTAGTCATCAATGTATTTGTGTATAAATATATTTGTGATTTAATTTATTTTTAATATGTATTTATATTCTAACATGTATTTTATATTGATAACTGACTTTAGTGGCTGATTTTGGTATATACGTAACATAACCCAAAAAATTTCATGTTAAACTAAGTAACAAAACCATATATGTTATGAGTAATTAATTCATTTTATATGCTATTAGTCATTGGCTCATTGTAATTTCGTTATTGATACATTTTTTATAATAGACGCTAAAAAAAAAATATTTTTACTCTAATTTTTTATAAAGTAACTCTAAATATAATTTCTTTGCTTTGTATATTTTTATGAATTTATAGAAAAAAATAATATTATTAAAATAGCAGTGACATTATT